>NC_056729.1:1991063109-1991208335 GCF_019279795.1 Protopterus annectens | reverse complement strand
GTAGGGTCGATCACTGTTTTCCACAGGAAATCACTGCCCATGAGATTTCTAAATGTTCACCAGCAATGATTCACATGTTTGGGAGATTTCTCCCTTCATTGAGTTGGTCCAACTATGATGTTGCTATATACAAGTTTAGGGGTTCAGGGGAGCTTGTCCTCCTGCAAACTAACTAACTAAATAAATAAATAAAATAAAGTTAATTGTTTTCTTCCTTGTGTGTTTTGGGCATTATTTTTCAGTGTTTCAGCTCCTTGGTGTAGTGAGATTCAGTGTTTCACAGTAGAACTGAAACATTTACATCAGTTTTCACAAAAGATTACAAATAAAATAAGGTTATTAATGATTCAGTGAGTGCTCCTTTCACTGAGACTCAGTAATTGTATAATAACCTATGAAATAATGTAAATTGTCAACAGCTATATACATCAGCATCCATAACAGCATAAATCATAAAAATATGCTGAGGAAATAGTTTTGTAGGGGGACACTGCTTTGTACCCCACAACACTGAGGTTTCACCCTCGTACTTCCCTTTTCTATACACACTAATTCCAACCTCAGAGCAAAAAGAAATATTTATTTACAGTGTAATTTACCTTTTCTATTTACTGTGTTTTAGAGTTTATTTTTCTGCCCATACTTCGTTAATAAAAGCTCCACTCAAGAGTCTGAAATTTAAACTAATTAGAATGTATTTGCCGAGACTTGGCAAAGTGAGTTCCATTGAAGATAAATATCATAGAAATATATACATGTATTCACAGAAACAATAACAATTCAACAGTTCTTGAGTTGGCAGCTGAATCCAATGTTTCATAACAATCTTCTAACCTAATATGTTATAGTAAAACAAATAGATGAAACAACTCACCAAAGAAACAGCTGATAAAATGCACAATTACTGAAAAGTAGATCACTGTTCTTCCACAGGGAGGAGAGACCATGAAAATTAAAAATCACTGAAATCAGTGATAAAGCAAATAAAACCTGTATCCACTTTATTAAACAAAGGTATTTAAAATGTCACCAAACACTAACAAATGAACTGCAATCGGACAAGAGCTTTTGGCAGAGCTTTCTTCAAATCCGTATCTTTACATTTAGTCTAATATCACTATAGTGACGTAGGATCCTTTCTTTAAATAGTCTATTGTTTTTTTCTACATAAAATGCCGAACAGCTATTGCATCTAGCCACATATATCAAATCTCTGGTATTATATCCACATAAACATTTATTCCATATTCCCATTTTCTTATTGGATGTTGAAAGAATCGATTGCCATCTATATATGGACATGCCTTACATCTGTGGCACGGACAAGTGTCTGTCTTAATAATTTTGTTATTTTTAACAACAGGATCTTTATGCCATAAAAGTCTCTTTAGATGAGGCTTATTTTTACAAATAAATCTAGGAGTTTCACCGACAGCATCATTAAAATTTTCCAAATCTCCTTTATAACCTGAAAAACGGATGAAATATCATTACTGTACGTTAATGCACATCTAATTCCAGTCTGTTGTTTCCTTGAAGCATAGTTAATCCCTTGATCTTGTCTGGAAAAATATAGCTTTCCTCTCGTATCCCTTAGATCTTACACCTTTATCTGTCCTTGATGAATTTCTTGACTTTTATAACCATGAGCCAATAAACTACCTTCTATATGGTTACATTCCTTCTTATGATATTCACCTTCTGTACACAGCCGAGATGCTCTAAGAAATTGTCCCTTTACTATGTGTGAATAAACATGAGTGGGATGCATACTTGTCCTATGTAGAACGTGGTTACCCCAAGATTCTTTCCTGCTATGGTATTAACGTTTCCTTCCTCATCAAATGAAATTACAGGGTCTATGTTAAATGTTCGAACATCCAAAATGTCGAACATTATATGGTCGAGACCAAATGTTTGACATTTGGATGTTCGAACATAAAAAAAAAAAAGAAAACACAGAAAAAAACACTTTAAAAGTGTAGGCAGGGGGGCAAACCCCCTGTACCCCCACACCCACCCTACTTAAATATACCAACTCCGAGACCGCACTTCAGTGCAGAAAAGGGAGATTCTCCCTATCTGCACCATACGGTGCCATTGAAAGTCTATCTTCGAGCACTCAAAATTTTCAGCATTTGGTCTCAACCATTTAACGTTCAAAATTGTGAACGTTCGAAGATTTGACAGGTACCCGAAATTACAACATCCAAAAATTCTATCTCCTTATCGGAGTAGTGCATATCAAATTCAAGGAAGGTGGTAGCAGAATTCAATTGGTCCACAAATCTTTTTAAATCTTCACTAGTGGCCTTCCATAGAATAAATATGTCATCTGCGAATCTTCCATAGTAACCAATATAGTTACACCAGATATCATTACCATGAATATCAAAAATATACTCCTTTTCCCATAAAGTCATCACCAGATTGACATAGATGCTAAAATAACAACATAAATCATAAAAATATGCTGAGGAAATGTTTTTGTAGGGGGACACTCTCTTGTACCCCACACCACTGAGGCTTCACTCTCGTACTTCCCTTCTCTATACACACTAACTCCAACCTCAGAGCAAAAAGAAATATTTATTTACAGTGTAATTTACCTTTTCTATTTACTGTGTCTTAGAGTTTATTTCTCTACCCACACTACATTAGACAAAAGTTCCACTCAGGAGTTTGAAGTTTAAATTAATTAGGATGTATTTGCTGAGTCTTGGCAAAGTGAGATCCACTCAAGATAAACATCACAGAAATATATACATGCATTCACAGAAACAATAACTATTCAACAAACAGTATCCTTTTATGTAGTTCTGAACAAAGCAATTAAATAATCAACAAATATTTATATATAACATGTTCCCATCTCTCATATCCTTCTGACCCACCTCTAGTTCTGAACAAAACTTAACTACCTAGGTACAAGGAAAAAATACAGTCAACATTGTTGCTAGGGTAGTGCGTACTACAAATCTTTCTTACCATAGAATCGGTGGTAGCAAAAGTCTAGGTAGCCCTGCTCATATGTTTTCCTTTAATCCACCACTTCTAGTTTCAGCAAAATACACATTATATAGCTTATAATTTCCTGCAATACCTCTGGCATATCCACAATGCAAACATGCAGCAAATGTTACACTTTAGCCTCATAATAATGATGATAATAATAATAATCTTCTTCTTCTTCTTTTGGCTTTTCCTGGTTAGGGGTTGCCACAGCAGATCACCCGTCCGCTCATGATTGGCAGTGGAGTTTTACAGTGTTGAGTTGCCAGCCCGGTGCCCAACCTTCCACAGAAGGCACACACATGCACACACTCACACCTAGGGCTAATTTAGAGTGTCCAATCCACCTACTGCATGTCTTTGGGATGTGGGAGGAAACCGGAGCACCCAGAGGAAACCCACGCGACCAAAGGGAGGACATGCAGACTCTGCACAGAAGAAATACCAGCTGAGGATCGAACTGGAGAACCTCTTGATGTGAGGCGACAATGCTAACCACTGCACCACCGTGGCCGAACTATGATAATAATAATAATAATAATAATAATAATAATAATAATGTTAAATTGTTCCTGCAATTACTTGGTCACCATACATTTCATATCCTGCAGTCTCTACAGTCTGAATATGATGGCTGCTTGCTGATGACTAAAAGCTCTGAAAATCTTTGTTACAGCTCCCTAAATGCAGTATTTTCTAGCAAAATATGATCCATCATGTTTTGTGCTCCAGTGCATTCTGTGAATGTACCTAATCTTTCTATCCTTCACTTACATATAGCATTTCCCTTATCAAATAAATGCTCTGAGATAGCAACCATAAGAAATAAATGACAAAGAATGCCATCCTCTTCCCTAAGGGATATTCCTTAACATTTTCCAATTCTTGAGTTGGTAGCTTAATCCTATGTTTCCTAACAATCTTCTGACCTAATGTGTTATGGTATGTGGAGTTAATACTAGAATTCAAACTACCAACATATAGACCATATAGACAGAATGGAAGGGCATCCTTATTTAACTACTGAGGATTGTGTTGTACCACTATGACATGCCTCATGAAGGCACCACCCCACCTTTCTTATCAGGATCTAAGTACTGCACAATACAGTATGAAAGTCACGTGTAAAAGGTTGGAACACTGAATAGAAAGTAAGACATCAAAGAAGGCAACTTGGTATACCATGATCATGCCACCTTCTTATTCTCCCAAGAAAACAACATTCTTGGAAATGGGATTTAACCTGCATCCCAGTAATGCGTTAAACATAAAAAAACAGTGTTTCTTTTCTACTTATTGAGAGCAAAAACACCTACCCCCGCCCCCCAGAGTATGACAGGTGATGATAAACATCTCCTGATCATTAAAATCCTCTTGTTATAAGATATCTGCAGCTTATGCCATTTTTTTATAAGTTAACTTCCTTTCTTTCTCTGCCTAGATATGCATCCCAGAATTGTGATGTCATATTTAGGCACCCAAAACATAGACCCAATATATTTGTCTGGGAGTATAAAACAACCCCCTGCAACTAGTGCCCTTCTCTGCCTTGCAAACACTTCTGTGACTTGTCTGTATTCATTTCCATAACAAAAATTTCCACTTAAAATATGTCAGCTCTGTTAACTAATTTAATATATGCACATTATGAGAATATAATCTGATGTCATGCATAGATTCCATCCTGTGGGATAGAAAAAAAATAAGTTAATATAGCCCATTACAAAATTGCAAGGCTGTCCAAAACTATTAATGAAACATTTATACACAGCATGAACATAAAAGAACTAGCAGGAAACTCCTACTTTAGACTCAGATAAACTGAGAGGTAAAGATCAATGTTCTTAGAAGAATGAAACTAAGGTATCAGAAAAACCCTACAAATTCATCCAGTATGTATGTGCAAACCTGTTTTGTGTTCAGATATGCCACTAATACAGTCTGCCCTTCAATGTGCTCAAAAACATATTTCATAAAGGCAAGAACTACCTCTCTTGCTTATGATCTGTGCATTGCTTATCTATAAGGGGTATCTACTTTGAAAGCTTGAAAGGACAGATTACTGAATGTGATTTTTACGAGATGACAACATTAAAACCTTGATTTCCTGAATGCAAAAGTTTTACCAGGGTAAGTAAATACTTGCCCAAAATGGCACTGAAACACACCATAGTATGCAAAACCCACCTAGGTGGGGGGCTATGCCCCCCACACCTCACAATGTGGGGGCAGCGCCACCCACACCACGCCAATTATGTATACCAACTCCTGGATCACACTACAGTGGGGAAAAGGGCATATTTCCCCATGTTAGGCAAGTGTTTACTTATCCTGGTAAAACTTTCACATTCAGGAAATCAAGGTTTTGATGTTGTTGTCTCGTGAAAATCACATTCAGTAATCTGGCCTTTCGAGCTTTCAATGCAGAGCCCTACAAGGAGCCCTCAGTATATAACTAATGACTGCACATCACTGTCTAATAATCTTGGTGAATAACTTGGAATTTACATTTGACATAATCAAATCTCTCCAGTTCTTCATTCTCTATTTCTCTCTTCTGCACAAAATATAACATACCACTCTGCTACTTAAGTCTCTCCTTCTGCCCTCCAAGCAGATTGAGTTATGTACTGTCAGCAAATTATTAGCTATAATACTAAAATATTCCTTATAGAAATGTAAAGAATATCCTTTACTAGCATCACTGACCTCCTGAAAATGTATGGGATGCAATAACTTATCCTATGATCCCTGGGTTTATAATTTCATAAGTTTAGACTATATTAACCAGAAATGCCACAGATAAAGAATCCTTGATGGTGAGCACTGGTCTAATAGTTTAGAAGATGATGGTAGGAGGTATTGTTAATTTAGCAGGCACAAAAAAAACTTCAGTTAGTTTAGCTAGCTTTATCTTCATAAACAAATAACCTTTACTCACCTTTAATTACTATTCTGTATACTGAAGTCCTACAGTAAATCTCATCATCTGTAAATCCTCATATCACTTGCAGCCCGTAAATGAGGTAAGGACAAACATCCAATGCATATCATATGCTGCGCCCACAACATACATAACACCATATAATGCATTTCTGTGATCTGAGATACATGTAGCATCTCCTTATCCCTTTATTCATGTTCAGAGAATGCTTCCCTGACCAAATATTGGCACTAATACAATGCTGCTTTGTATAAACACTAATAACCCTTTGTCTTCTGTGTCCCTCAGAGCAAGAGGTACTTGTAAGCTATGTTTAAAGTCGAGTGCAACTCTCATCTGTCCAGATTTTCTCTGAATGTCCAGATTTTTGTTTCACACATTTGGTGTGTTCCTCATAACATTTGTGCATGAGAATTCAGTAAAGCCTACATTAAATTTTTTTACATGTGTGCATTGCACCACAATGTGTACACAGGGGTGAACAGTTTTAGATTCAGTAAACACTGTGTAGCAGCGCACAAGCACACCCAAACAGGGAAACTTCTATGCAATGAAAATTTTGGCTTAAGTATCTGAATTTCATGCAAATTATCCAGGTGAAGCAATCCAAAAAGATGTAATGCATTTGTGTACACTCCGTGCATGGATGTGTCTGTAGTGTACGTGGAAATTTCCAAGTACAGGAGTCTACACTGAAAGAAGGGGATGTAAAAGTCCACAAATATGGACATAATTCCCCTGAAGAGGTAAGATCACATACATAAATGAGCAAAACATACATTGTGGATGTCTGAAAATGGTAGAGATTATGTGAATTAATATTTTTTAAAATAATTTCCACATGATTGAACTTTGTGCCACATTGTGCAAACATGCTTAACATAAAAATTAAAAAAATTGTAAAATAACACTTATAATGTACTTCAGATAAATGTACCATAACACTTTTCATTGAGTCTGGTGCATTCATGCTGTTACCCAGCTTACATGACTATGAACAGTGTAGTTTCCAGGCTGTTAGCACAAATATTATGCAAATGAGGGGTAAAGGCCTTGGATTTGTTGAATCGATAAAAAGAGAAACTGTGTCAGCATATCCACATTGTGTAGACTCCTACATGGTGTTTATAGGTTCATAGGTGTTTACTAGGCTAATGACCACAAGGGCCTTTTTAAGCCTAGTAATGCATCCCAAGTCTCTGAAAAGTTCTGATACCCTTGATAAGTGTAAGCATGGGCCTGTGAGATTGACCATTTACAGGTTACCTGCGTCCATTAGAGACATAGGTGCCAAACCAGAGATGAATTTCCAGTTTCCCATCCAATTGTCTAAGCTGCACTTGAATTGGATTAGGGTGGAACTCTGCTTCACATGGATGGGGAGTCTGTTCCATAGATGGGGTAGTCTCTGGGATACATACCTATCTCTCCAGCAGCTCCTATTTATATCACAGGCAAGGTTTAAGTCTTTAGAATGGATAATTCTGGTGCTGTTTGTTTACTGTATATGCAGGAGGTCCATCAGAGTGGGGTCTGACAATGCCCTGTATGCCAGGCATAAATTCCCTTCAAAAGCCTGTAGGAGACAGAATACAGGGATAGGATCTTGAGGCAGTCTGCAGAGGACATTTTACTTATGCTCTGTATTCTTTTAGTGAGAATGTGCTGCAGATGTTCCAATTGTGGGATATGCCTGGTTAGGTACATACCATAGGGGGAATTGTACTGAATGATAGGTCTGATGAATGCCAAATACAGTGGAACAATGACTTCCTTGAACTTAAATGATGTACCTTTGTTTATAAGTTGTGCAGCAAAGAATGATTTCCTCACCACTGTAGACACATGATGGTCAGAAGCTAGATTACTATCTATGTGTGTCTCTAAGTCCCTGACTACTGGGTCATCTCTAAGGGGTGTGCTGTCAATATCATAGTTACCAGGGATGGATGACTTCTCAAAGGATACTATTATGTATTTCTTGGCATTTGGTTTTAGTCCATGGCTCTGACACTGGTTGTTTGTTTGTGTCAGCCCCTCCTGGAGAACATTTGTGTCAATGTGAGATTCCATTGACAGCTCCTAATTTGCAATCATCTACAAATTTAGTCAGCCAGAGACCACTGACATTGACTTTGACTTCTGAGAAGTAAATGCCAAAAAGGAGCGGTCAGACCACCCACTTGACAGTCATGATGTAGCCAGTTATGAATGAAAACTGGATATATTCAGTTTATGATATATAGTTTTGTATAAGCTATGCTGTGCAATGCTGCACATAGTGCCACATCACGCAATAAAGTAGGGCCTTTAAATCATGTCAGTTATATCCTAACCAGGTGAACTGCATCATAATTAGCCAATCCCACATGGTCAACCTACACCACAACTTTATAAAGTATGCATACACCCTACATTCTGATTTTTCCTCAATACTCTGAACCTTTGGAGTACAGACTTGGAAATGTTAAGTGAGATAATGCTAGGAGCTGTTGCAGCTATTCTACATCTGCATGTGCTAGATGCTGAAGTCAGTGCTGCTGCTGCTGACTATAGGCCTAGGCTGAGAAGGAGAAGAGTGTTCAGGCCCAGGGTAACCTTCCAGGAGCTACATGAGCTGGAGACTGTACAGCACTACAGGGTGGAGAGGGATATATTACAAGAACTCAGTGAGCCCTGCCACCCTCAATTCAGAGCCAGAGCTAACAGAGGGGAGCCCATCCCAATGGAAACTAAGGTATGTGCAGCCCTTAGGATACTACCTATAGGTACTTTTCAAAGACCAGCTGGGGACATGATGGGGGTGTCACAGGCATCTGCATCCAGGATACCCCACCAGTTCCTGGGTGCTATGCTCCCACATGCCAGTGAGCACATATATTTTCCCCTTTCCCCTGAGGTGATGGTCAGCAATATGCAACACTTCTACTGTGTAGCACACCACCCTGAAGTACTGGGTGCCATAGATTGCACTCATGTATACATCAAGACACCACCCGGTGAGCAAAGTAGAATCTACGTTAACTACAAGGGATACCACTCCATCAACTGCCAAGTCATGTGCAATGCCCAGGGGATTACCATGAATGTGTGTACTGGCAATCCTGGGAGTTATCACTACTCCCATATCTGGCACACATCACAGCTGTACAAGATATTTGCTAGGGCGGACATCCTACAGGGCCATTTACTGGGGAATGCTGGCTACTCCCTGGAACCGTGGATGATGACACCCATCAGAAATGCACACACTCTCACGGAAGAATGCCATAATGAGGCACATGGACAAACTAGGAACAACATAGAGCATGTTTTTGGGCTTATAAAGTCACTGCGCCTTGATATATCTGATGGAGCCCAGCAGCACACTCAAGCCACATGTGCACAGACATTCACAGTATGCTACACAATCTGATCCTGCAGCTGCAACAGGATCAGGAAAGGGAAGGGATACACAGCGCCCCACCAGTGCCTAGGTCACTACAGCCACAGTCATATATATATATATATATATATATATATATATATGTGTGTGTGTGTGTGTGTGTGTGTGTGTGTGTGTGTGTGTGTTATGTCTGTATTGCCCTACATACCCAAATCATGGAGTAAAGCTGCACTTCGCCACATATAATGTTGGACAATAGACCAAAAGTAAGGGCTCAACATTAGATAATGCACTTACAGAAATGTGGAAGTGCATAGAATAACATATGTTGCATTTGGAGGACTACTGGGACATCTGAAGTTCAGAATTCTGGCAGTCTTCTCTCACGTCATGGGTAAATGATATCACATTTGACAGCAAACCACAATTTAGTGTGAAACACGCATGAATATGAATCAAACCTGTGGACTTACTGCAAACATCTGAGGTGAGTCATACCATGTCTCCCTAAGAGAGCATGTGGAAACCTTGAAAATCTATGCCACAGTATATGAATATGTACATATATTGTGAGGCCATATGTTTCTGTCTACGGTGGCAACAACACCCGCATTCACTACAGCCCCCTGTGTTTTCTGGATTTCACCACACATACATCAACAACTGAACAAGTTGTGTGATGTATTATGTTGTGTGCGCACTCATTGACAGGGCAAATTGAGCTTTGCCACAGGCTTTCCCATCCAAATGCAAACAGACACATATGCCCAAAATGGGTACTGTTGTCACATAACTAGGCTACAAGACAGTTTTCTGATTGCTAGGCTACTGGCCGCAGATGACAGTAAGAAGCAATGTGACTCTGTAGGCCTTCCAAGCTGCTCAACACAGGGCTTATTTATGTCCTCTAGGATTAGTTCACCTGCAGTCATTTTCAAAACAGACTTGAGCCATGTCACATGCATTAAGTACTGTAATCTGTACATAGTAAGTCTAGATAGGTAAGGATTGTAATCTCACTCCAGCCAACTTGATGTGTGTGTGTGTGTGTGTGTGTGTGTGTGTGTGTGTGTGTGTGTGTGTGTGTGTGTGTGTGTGTATGTATCTCCCCATACAGCAAGTGTGAAGCCCACACTGACTTCCAAACTGGCATTGGTTCCCACTTTTTGGCCCTTACAGTTGATGCAGGCCTCCAAACTTTTGTCCTCCAGAAGGCCTTCTGATGTCATTTACCATAGGAGTGCCTAAAACCAAGTTAATAGCAGAGTTGAGCAGTGGAGTGTGCCACATGTTGTGCATTCTGTACTCCCTAAACTTAGATAGGTAGGGGTTCTACTTTCATTGCAGCCAAATTGGTGTGTGTGTATTGTTCTGTAAATGTAGTTAAGTAGTGGTGCAATTGGCACTGCAGCCATATTGGTGTGTGTGGATGTTAGTCTGAGTATTTTACATCAGACTATGGGATCATAGAAAGTTGCTAGGCTAATGGCCCTAGGGCCCTTACAAGTCAAGCCAATTGTTACCCTTATTTCCATGCTCAACACCTATTGCTCCTGTCCAAGAGGGACACAGGTGGAACACCCAGGGTGAATTTATGGTCACCCATCCAATCATCCAGATTGAGCTTGAAGAGGGCCAATGAGGTGCTCTGTTTGACATGAAGTGGGAGTCTGTTCCAAAGGTGTGGTAATCTCTGGGAGACAAATCTGCCCCTCCAGCAGGTTTTATTAATGTTACGGAATGATCCGAGCATTCCACAGATAACACTCCTTTATTGATTAACACCAATATAAAGTGGTTCCGTCTCTACCACTGGAGACTTCATCAGAATACAAAAACAGACTGTCCAAAGTGTATTTAAATAGCCCCCTTCATACATAATTAAAAGCATCTGAACCAACCAACAGCCAAGTTGCCACAGGAAATGATGTTTTGTCATAGCAATGCAAATGAATGCTCCATCCATATAAAGGGGAATCACTTTTATGCATCACATTGTAAAATTTATAACATAAAAAAATATAAAAAAAAAATTACACCAAAGAATATATAAACATGAAATTATACATATTTTTGTTGTTATTTCTGATTCTTTAAAGATGTTATTATGAATGACTCATAACATTTTTACAGTTATATAGCATTTGCCCTTTCATGCAGCATGGGTGTGATAGATATAGCATCATTTAGTCCTGAGGGAAACATTGCTGCCAGTCTGAATTGCCATTCTGTTTCTTTCTTTCTCAAAATATTTCTCCAGTTGGATTGTTCTGCTATTCATAGTTTGAAGTTTTATTAATGTCACATACCAAGTTAAGGTCTTTAGAGTGAGTGATCTGTCTACCATACGGATATGCAGCATTTCCAATAAAGTAGGGTCAGAAATTGCCTTGTATGCAAGGCAGAGATCACCTCTGAGTAGTCTGTATGAAACAGAATAAAGCAACATTGATTTCAGATGATCCCCATAGGACAAATGCTGAACACCTTGAATTTTCCTTGGGAGGAACGTTTGTGGTCTCTCCAATTGCTGCAGGTGCTTAGAAAGGTACAAACCAAAAGGGGTGTTGTACTCAATTATTGATCTGATAAGGGACGAATACATGGAGGTGATAACTTCTTGTTTTCTGGAGACAATGCCGTTTTTGAGGGAACTATAGACTTAGCCTGACTAGCCTTATATGCAAGGCCAATGAGCAAATCATCATGGACCTTATCAACAAAGATATAGGTAAGCTCCAAACACTTGCCCCTACTCAGTTTGAATTTGTCAAAGGGAGATAATGCCTGTGAAACATTGTGGACTTCTTCGAGACAGTCACCAAGGCTCTGGATGAGGGGAAATCTGTGTGAACAACCTACCTAGACTTAGCCAAGGTGATTGACACTATCCCCCACTCAGGCATCATTGACACACTCACCCAGCTATGTATCAACCCTTATATCGTTAGATGGGTCGCTAACTGGCTCACTGATAGAACCCATATAGTCAAAATAGAGGAATCCACCTCCAACAGTATACCTGTAATCACTGGTGTTCCACAGGGATCTGTCCCAGCACCTCTACTGTTTGGAACCTTTTCTTCCTCATCTATATGACTGTTTCTCCTACCTACGATATGCACAATTTATTAATGATTAGGATTACTTTCTTGTGATTGAAAGTATGTTATTATATAGCCATACAGTCTAGTAATAATATATTAACTATATACCGTTACCCCCCCCCCCCACCCTATGTTAATGTATATCTATCTCTTTCACTTTGTATTTGTTCTGTACAATATTTGATTATGTGAGCTTTTCCCCGGGCCTCCATTGAAAATGTGTTTCTGACCCAGTGGACTTTCACAGTCAACGAATGTCAATAAATAAATAAATAAATAAATAAACAAACAAACAAATAAATAAATAAATAAATAAATAAATAAATAACCTAGTTCTCCAAAGTACAAGCTAAAACTAATGGTATGTGGCTGACAAAGTTTGCCGATGACTGCAAACTGGGACCAGTCGTAGAATCTCCAAATGATGTCAACATCCTAAAGAGGGTCTTAAACACACAAATGATTGATGCCAAAGTCATGGCCTTAACAGCAATATAAAAAATGTATTATCATCACTCTTACGATGTGCAATGTTCCTGGTAACTAACAGATCAATAACAAAACACTAAGCATGCACTCAGTGGTGAGAGATCTGGGCACACAAGTTAACAATAACCTTACCTTTGATCACCATGTCTCCACAGTAGTAAGAAGGGCATTCTATATTGCTCATCTAATAAGTAAGTCCATTGCATCCAGAAAATGAAGGAAGTTATAACTTTTCTGTATTCTCCCCTCATCAGGCCAATAATGGAATACAATGGCCCTTTTAGTATGTACCTTTCCAAGCACCTGCAGCAATTCGAGAGACCACAAAGGTTCCTCACAAGGATAATTCAAGGTCTTCAGCTTCTGTCCTATGTGGATCATCTGAGATCACTGTCACTTCATTCTGTTTCATACAGACTACTCATAAGTGATCTATACCTTGCATATAAGGTAATCTTTGACCATTCTTTATTTGAATGCTGCATATCCGTAAATCAAATGGTACATGGGTTACTCACTCTAAAGACCTTAACCTGGTATGTAACAGTAATAGAAAGAAAAAAAAGAGGTCATTGTTCCCCTCTACTCATCACTCATTAGACCCATTATAGAGTGCAATGCCCCTTTCAGTATGTACCTCACAAGACATCTACATCAACTGGAAAGGCTGCAGAAATACCTCACAAAGAGGATTACCAGCCTCAAACAGATGCCCTACGCAGACCGTCTCAAAAAACTCCAGCTTTACTCCGTCGCATATAGCCTACTCAGAGGTGATCTCTGCCTAACATACAAAGCTATGTCAAACCCAGAGCTGTTGGACATGCTCCACTTAAAGAAATCCCAATCCCTCCAAGCTACACTCTCTAGGGACCTAAACCTTGTCACCACAATAAACAGAACATGCCGGAGGGATAGATTCCTGTCCCACAGACTTCCCATACTCTGGAATAAACTACCCATCTATATCAAACAAAGCTCCTCATTAGCACTCTTCAAGAAAAATCTTGATGATTGGATGGGAAATAGGAAATTCACCCTGGGGATCACCTCTGTGGCTCTGCTCGACAGTGGCACAGGAAAATAATTTTCTTGGGTGGCAAAAGCCAGGGTACCTTTTTGGCTGGGCTTGTATAGGCCCCAGGGCCGATAGCCTAGTACCTACCTATGAACCTATGAACCTATAGAACATGCTGGAGGGTTGGATTTGTCTCCCAGAGTTTACCACACCTTTGAAATGGACTCCTACATCAAACAGAGCACCTCACTGGCCTTCTTCAAATGCAATGTGGATGATTGGATGTGTAACTGTAAAATCACCCTGGGGGTTCCACCTGTGTCCCTCTTGGACCGGGGCAATTGGTGTTGACTGTGAAACTAAAGATAGAACTTAGGTAGGATTGTAAGGGCCCTAGGGCCATTAGCCTAGTAACTTCCTATGATATGACTCAATCATAGTCCATGTGGGAGTACATGACCTGTGACATACCTCCCTAGACTATAATAGAGATACTTATTTGACCTCTTGGAAGACATCTGTGCAGTCACTGACACATGACTTAAATCTGCAAAGAGCACACCAACAGTGAATGTTTTTTATGCCTTTCACACATTTAGATCAGCTAATTCACAGGCAGGGACTAAGGGTGGAGGTGTCTCTATGTACATCAAAACAAAAGATACTTCAAGGCTGGTCAAACAGAACAATGCACTTGAGCTGTTCCAGGTTCAATTCACAATGGGCAAACTCCAATCCTACTTCAATGCAAGCTATAGGCCCTCCTCTATGACCCAGGACACCCTTACCATGTATGTAAACTTATTAGAAACAATAACAATCCAACCCAATAGCGTATTCATGGGTGACTTTCATTATCCCACTATTACCTGTGAATCCTATATGACAACAAACATACAGACACTGAGATTCCTGGCTTTGTAAACACAAACTCCCTGCACCAGACAGCCAATACAACAAACAGGGGTGCAACCATACTGGATCTGGTCTTCACCAATATGGATGAGTCATGTACAACACCATACTGTAATGTCTTCCCTGGTAAGGTCCGAACACAAATTGGTCTTCTTTGAATTAAAAATGAAACATGGACCCCCAGCTAGACATGGAATATTCAGAAAATACTCTAAGGTTAACTTCCAGCTATTAGGTGATAAACTGGTCAAATCTCAAGCCCTCATAAACACTGAAAACACTGCAGCCTACGCAGATGTGTTCACAGAAACCCTGTAGGAGCATGTTAATAGCTACACAGAGGCAGCCATACCCACCAGGGTGAAGTACAGAACTAAGTGAAAATCAAACCACCCTGATGGAATCACAGAATGAATAGGCTGTATAACAGAAGGAAGAAACTCATGGCAAAACATAGGAGGTGCAGCACACAGCAGGATAAAAGCACTCTCATCAAAGTAAACAAAACAACCAGAGGACAAATTAAGTCTACCAAAGCCAAATTTGAGGTAAGTTTGGGTTCCCAGGGCAAGAATAATCACAAAGCATACTTTAGGTATGTCCACAACCTCTAAGGCAAGGTATAATTTTGTGCACATTTCATTGTAAATGGAACCACCTATAATGAAGCAGAAGATAGAGCAATCTTCCTGGCTGATAAATTGAGCTCAAACTTTACCCCTCTCTTCCCTTCAACCTTCCCTCAGGAAATACCATCAAATATAAGTACCCCTACTATCACTAGGGAACAGGTCCTTAATGCTCTCTCTAAGAACAATTACACTGCATTAATGGGTCCAGACCATATCCCAGTATACCTTTTAAATAACATGAAACATGACCTTTCAGGGGCTCTGGAATTACTATTTCACTGTAGCCACCACACAGGCTTCATACATCATGAATGGGGAACATCAGCAGTCATCCCTCTGCACAAAGAGTCCACCTCTACAAACAGGCCAGTCACAAGTGCACTCCCTCATGAATCATTCCTCGGGCTGCTCCTTTTAAGCATTTACGTGTCTGAAGTCAAGGCCACTGTTAGTGGTCTCTGGCCGAATAAATTTGCAGATGATTGCAAATTAGGAGCTGTCATTGAATCCCACACTGACACAAATATTCTCCATGCAGGGCTGACACAGACATACAACTGGTGTCAGAGCCATGAAGTAACACTAAATGCCAATAAATGGACAATACTATGCTTTGGGAAGTCATCCACCCCTGGTAACTGTCATATTGACAGCACACCTCTAACAGTTGACGCAGTAGTCTTGGACTTAGGGACACAAATAGATAGTAATCTAGCCCTGGGCTGTCACGTGTCTACAGTACTGGGGAAATCATTCTATGTTGCGCAACTTATAAGAAAAGGTATGGCATGTAAGTCCAAGGAAGTCTTTGTTCCACTGTATTCGGCATTCATCAGGCTCATCGTTGAGTGCAGTGCCATCTTTGGTATGCACCTAACCAGGCATACTCGACAACTGGAACATCCTCAGAGTTTCCTCACTAAACCAATACAGGGCACACATAAAATGTCCTATGCCGACTGCGTCAAGGCCCTATCCCTGTATTCTGTGTCCTACAGCCTTTGCAGGGGAGATGTATGCTTGCCATACAGGGCATTGTCAGACCCCACCGTGGACCTCCTGCATATCCACGAAACAACTAGCACCAGACTTACCCATTCTACACACCTACACCTTGCCTGTGGTATAAATAGGACATGCTGGATAGACAAGTATGTATACCAGAGACTACGCCCTATATAGAACAGGCTCCCCACATATGTGAAGCATAGTTCTGCCCTAATGTAAATCAAGTGCAAGTTGCACAATTGGATGTGGAACAGGACATTCATCCCTAGTTCAGGACCTATGTCTCTAAAGGACATAGGGAAACAGTAAATGGTTCATCTCCCACACCCCTGCATATAAGTGTTTCATCTCCCAAAACCCTAATTACACTTATCAAGGGTATCAGACCTTGTCAAAGATTTGGGATGCATGACTAGGCTTAAAGAAGCCCTTGTGTTCATTAGCCTACTAAACACCTATGAATTTTTGCAAACATGAACCTATACTGTTTACCTTTCTGATTACATTTCTCTGCTGTGCTGACATTCAGTCCTGTGCTCTGATGATGATGGGTTGATTGTACCCATAGGTGTGTCCAATATAATCCTGAAAATGAAACATAAACATTTCCATGAGACATATTTCATTGTGTGACTCTACAGCTCTTACAACAGCATCCATCATAACGTGCACAAATTAGGCTATACACATTATAAATGGCAGAGTATAATATCTATAAATGACTTGTATAAGTAGCATGTCTACAGCAACAAAGGATGAAACAGTCATATTAATGTGGATAGTCACCCTGTGCATCAGACATATAGTTCCCTGCATCCATGAGAAAGATGATACAGATGTGACACAGTTATCATCACTTGCACAGGGTGTTGTGTGGGAGTGGAGGAGGTGTAGGCTGACCCAATAGGTTGGCAAGCATGTGTGTGTGAGTCAGGAAGGGAAGCAGGCAAGACGGACCATAGAAATGCTGTGTATGTGTCTGTAGGTGCCCTCATTGTGACAGTGGTGTGTGAGTGTCTGCATGAACACAGCCAAGCTCAGTGCTAGCCCTACATGTCTGTATGTTGCAGGTTGCATGGTAGCACTGACAGTTTATTGTCTCCACCCCTGAACATGAGAACTGACTCTGCCAGGAGATGCACTAGGACCTCCACACCCAAGGTCAGATGCTGTGCTACTACCTGAGGGTGGCTGATGTCTGCTGGGAACATGCCCTCTATGGGAACAGCCAGAACCACAAGCCCATGGCCTTCTACATGTTGGTGTAGACAGCACACTTCCCTCTGAAGCGCTGGATGTACTGCCACTACAGGAACTTGATTGTGCACAGCCATGTTGACTCTCAGCAGATGTAGTTGGTGACCTATGCTCACGAGGTCAACTCTCAACTCCAATCAAATGTTCCATCACAGACAACATGCATTTCAAGACAGATAGTGTGCGATCTGTCTCAGACCTACCTCTTTCCACTGTGTCAGTCAACCATTCCAGGCTATCAGCAACACAGTGGAGGCAGTCATGGATATCAGACTGTGCTGCATCCATAACCCTAAGCATTCATTGAGAGGTCCTTTCTGAACATGCCTGTGCCTCCATGATGGTCCTAAACATACACAGAGTGACACATGCTGACACACCTGTGACAGGTGGTGGTGGGACAGCAGGCCTCCTATGAACACCCCTGTGAATCTGCCTGTGTGGAAACTCACTAACTGTTTGGCTATGGCCAGTGTTGACAGCCACTAAAGCCACAGTAGCCACACTTCCCTGTTCAATGTCCCCTCCCTCTGACTAAGATCTGCAGCCTCAGGGGACTGGGTATGCATAGGCATACTGACTGTGCACAGTGATAATGAGGGTGGATGAGGGATGTCAACCTCTGTGTCTGACTGAGCCTCTGCAACACCAGCTGTGCCTCAGTTTGGCCACCATCATCATCAGAGTCTGGAGAGACACTGACATCAGGCTGGGAAGGGGACAAAGACCAACCTCCCTAATCACCTGTGATAAAAAGGAAAAAGCAATACATTAATACCTGCACTTCTATGTGCTGCAGTACTATGGTGCAATATACATTAAGCTGTATATACTGCTGTCACCATTACAGACTTGTATAACCCCCAACATCACATAGTAGGACATAAGGACATTGTTTTCTAACCCCAATCTGTAATTATTTGGAAATAATTATTCATTAAAAGAAACTCTCATGAGAAAAACATAAAATATGTACAGTGTTGACATCCTGCAAAAATCTGCACAGTCAACAGTTATGGCAATCTGTAATGTTGTGACAGTACTGTCAAGTCAATCACTATGGTCACACCTACAAGGCTGAGGTATGACAGTAAACAGTGGACATTCAGAAAATATCTGTCCATTTGGCAATCATGCAGACAGTACATCAATCCAGCCAGCAGGTCTAGGATGACACTTTAGCGAATACATTGAACTATATCTACATCTCTGACAAAAAAAAGTTTTGTGCTTACCACCAGTGGGAGCACAGCCTCTCTTCCAATTCCCGTAGCTCCTGAAAAAGCTTGAGGGAGAGGTAATGGTAACAGCACTGCAGGCTACAGTATCACAGGGGTAATATGTCCAAACATCTCACATTTACAGTAGCTGCTATGTTAACAGGTATGTGGGGTCACAATCTCTACATGAGCCTAAAACTGCAGTTAACCACCCCATAAAACAACTGACACCCATGTATATACACCTTGACACTCTGACTGTAACAGTATTCTACTGCTGATCTAATTAAGCATACCTAGATGTCCCTCTTGAGAGAAACGGGTGGCACCCACGTCCACAACATATTGGTTGGTGGATGCCTGGGAGCTGTCCTGTGTTGCAAGGTTTGCCAGGAATTCTTCTGTGGCTGGGAGAGGTTGTTCTACTGCAGGCCCACCACCAGTGACCTTCACAGTTGAACTGCTTCCTCGGGTTTGAAAAACAGATGCTCATGGTTATGGTTACTTCTATTATCAATATTGTTTGTTTTACTTGGTAGTAGCACATTTATTGAGCCAGGACCCAGTTTCTGTTTTGCAATTCATGTTAATTCATAAGCTGACATTGTATGTACTTTCTAGGGTTGTAATAGGAATAGTTAAAATGTGGTCCTATCTGCAGGCTTTTCATTTCTATTATTTAGAAGCAGATATTCCATCAGTACTGCTTTGGGTGAATAAATAGGTGATGAGACAGTCATACATGTCACAATTTATAATGGTGATGTACACATACATGTATTTTAAATGCTAGACACAACTGTGTTTGAACCCAGGTCCATGTGGACCAGAATTTAATGTTTTCAAAGCATTTAACCAATTGAGCTACAGAGTCGCTGTTACACCAGATGAACTTTTACTGCTGTTACATACCTCACTTACATCTGTTAGAATGTGTATGACTTTATATTGATGCATTTCTCTACCAGAATCCCAGTTAAATTCCTATTTTTCCATTAATCTTTTAGCAGATTTTTTGCGTAATGCATATCATCACATAAATACCATTAATGATGAGAAAATGACAATTACTATGTTTTGCTTAAAACACCTGTGCTAATTAAATGGTTGTGTCGCTTGGTGGGTTGATACACTGTTGTTCAAGTGAAGTGGTACTGGGCTTGAAATATGGTGCAGTTGAACGTTTTGAACTTAATTATTATGCTTTCAAATACATGTAGTAATACACTTCCATTTAGCATAGCGTAGCGATAGCACAGAATCGCGCAATAATTCTTTAAAGAAAACAAAATTGGGAAGTTAGGAAAGTGGTGAAATAGGGTGCAAGCAGAGGGAGAAACATAGTAAAAGGCAGATAGATATGTGGAAGAAGGGCACAGGAAAGAACCATAGCTATCCATGTTTTCAATAGCAACAACTGTGCACTTGAATAAAATTTTGGTTAAATTTGGACTGTCACTTCCAGAGAGAGGGGTGATGACAACATAAGTGTGTTGGCAAGCCAATTGGACCACATTAAGTGTGTCCAGTGAACACATGTGCGGAATGGAGAGCTATGTATGCGACTATATATATATTTTTTTGGCACAGGTGGCTTTTTTTTTTTGTTAAGGAGAGAGGGGAATGTTGGGGAAGGGGCATCGGTATGTGTGGGGAATGTAAGTTGGGAAGGCATGGAAGCATTTGGAGACAGACAAGACAGACAAGACAGCAGACAGGGTTGGTGTGGGGCACAAGGGGGTGAACACCTTGGTTGTGGAGGGTGTTGGGGGATTCTGGTCCCATGGATGTCAGACAAGTTAGCAGTGTGACTCAAGTCCTCATCCATGGGGCTGTCATCACTTCACCTTCACTGCTCCTGTGGAGGCAGTGGCTGACGCTGGCACCTGGGGACAGAATGCCCCACCAGGATAGACAGAATGCTCTACATCCAGTGTAGCCATGATCCATCAGTTTGGCACACAACCCTATGCACTATGCCTGGAAATTGATCTCAGGTGATAAATACATCCTCACCATCTCTACTCCAGAGGGAGGGCATACCCACTGCCTGTGGGGCAGAATTACCTGATGTAGCAGGTAGTGCAGGGGCAGCAGAAGGTGTGCCGCCAGGCTGCGCCCCAGATGTGCTGGGCCTTGGTGCCTTGGCCAGCAGAACCAAGGTAGGTAGATCACTGGGAGCCAGCCTATCTCGTTACACTGTGGTAAATCAAATATAAACATAATGGAAAAATAAACATAACCCAAACAAATGTAATTAATAACATAAGAGAAAGCAATAATGAGTAATGGAAACACATTGAAAATAATATAATGAGGAATAGAACAATAAATAATTTTAATGAAAGCTTTTATAACAGCAAAGCAATATTAAATTATACATAAGACCAACATAAGAAGTAATAACAAATAATATGATAATATCAAATGATAATAGTAAATATATTGATTAAATAAATAAAAGAAGAGAAGAGGTGGGATGAGAGAAAAAAAAACATTAGTAACTTCACAGATAATATAAATATACTACAACTACATACTTCTGGATATGTTATTATTATTATTTTATTATTATTATTATTACTGACATTTGTTGACCGGGAAAGTCCACTGGGTCAGAAACCCATTTTCAGTGGAGACCTGGGGAGAAAAGCTCCACAGTTAAACAGACAAACGATATATTATACAAATTATACAGGAACAGATAAAAGCAAATACAAAGTTAAAGAGATGGATATAAAATACTTAAAATAAACTTTCATGTTAGATTTCACTTGTGAGACCACTGACTGCTATGCCATTTATTATTTGAAATACTACTCTGTTCCTTACACACACACTACAGTACAGATTATATTGCATCCAGCAATCATTCAGTGTTGCTTATATTGTATTTAAGATGTCCCACGTACATACCTCACAACCTCTTAGCATGATATATTATAGCCATACATAATGGTGTTACAAAGGCACAATGACAGGGAACATTATTACATAGTGTGCTCTTACACTAGTAGCAAGGTGTTCTGATAATAGATTTGCCATTAAATTGCATTCCAAATTATGTCATATATCTGCAAATCAGAGGACTGACATTTTTTTTTTCTGACATTGATCCTCATCAATGTGGCAGAGGCTGGCCAGTAAAACAAGATCATATACTAAACAAACCAGACATATGGGCAATATTCAGTTCATTCTGCACAAATCATGATAGTTGAGAGGTATGTTCATGTACACTGATTATACTTGACAGCCGGACAGTCATGACACACATCTATGGGTGTGCACTTTACATGCAAGCATGTTTATGTTTTATTTATGACATGGTAAAACAGTTCTGAAAACTCCACAATTTCTCAATTGGCTGGTATGGGATTAGAACCCACAAGCAGTGAGTACAGGAATACTGAATATTCTATTTGTAAAAATAAATTATCAGAGCACCATCTCCTGTTTCACTTCATTGATTCATGTTGTTTCAAATCTTGCATTTACACACATGGATAGCTGTGTAGGACTTCTGTTAACTTACACATGTACCCTATTCATTTATTGATTGCAATTTACAGCATATTTCAGACAATGAACAGACCACAACATTGACTCTTAATCTGGGTATTCCACAACATTTATTTCTGACATGCTTAAACATTATTGAATATTGCACAATTTCTCAGTTGGCTGGTGTGGGATTAGAACCCACAAGCAGTGACTACAGCAATACTGAACATTTTGTTTGAAAAAATAAATTATCAGAGCACCGTCTCCTTTTACACTTTATTGATTCATGTTGTTTCAGATCTTGCATTTACACACATGGATAGCTGTCTAGGTCTTCTGTTAACTTACACATTTACCCTACTCATTTATTGAGTGCCATCTACAATATATTTCAGACAAAGAGCAGACCATAACATTGACTCTTAATCTGGGTACACCACAACATTAACTGATGGTTGGAAACTAAGCTAAACAGTACTGGATGCTTACTTGCTTTACCAGTTCAGATATGCCCTGGCACATTAATGAAAGTCTATGATATCCTAGGCATTTCATACATGACTGTTAGGACTGCAATATCTGTATTTATTATATTATTAAGTTATGCATTAGTTTATTCGTTTATTGATTTTCTTACATAACATGTACTTGCCTCATCCTGGCCAAATGCCTTGTATGGGACTGGATGTTGCAAGCCCACTCTTCTGCAGCTGTGGAAAGAGAAGGAAACCATTATGCATACCAGTTTTGCATAGATTCAGCTTGTATAATTATAAATTACTAGAAAACATACTTACATATCTGTGGAGTGTTCCCATCCTGTGCTTCTTGGACCCAAGTATCCAAAGTTTCTGTCTTTCTTTGACAGAGGTCATCATAACCAGTGCGGGGGGTAACAGTTGCACTGGTCAGGACCCTGGCCTAACTATCCCAGGCCTCAGACTTACATTCTGAGCCCTGATAGTTACCCTGCAGAAGCTGGGGTCCATAGTGCTCAACCAGGAGTCTAATGAAAACCCTAGACTCTTGTACACCTACCATTCTGCCCTAAAGTGCACTCATTCCCCCAGGACAGCAGCTATACCCACAGTCAAGGTCAGGCTCCAAGGAATAATGTGAAATTCCCAGCTATTACCCCTTAAATAGGCTTCATTCCTGCCATTGCATGTCATACTGTAACTTTCAAAAATGTGTCACGTCACTTAGGTTCATAGGTTCATAGATAGGTACTAGGCTATCGGCCCAAGGGCCTACGTAAGCCTAGCCAACAAAGTTCCCTGGCTTACTCCAACCCAAGAAAGTTAATTTCCTGTGCCCCTGTCGAGCAGAGCCACAGAAGTGATACTCGGGGTATATTTCCTATTTCCCATCCACTCATCAAGATTTTTCTTGAAGAGTGTTCATAGGTTCATAGGTTCATAGGTTGGTACTAGGCTATCAGCCCTAGGGCCTATACAAGCCTAGCCATAACAATTCCCTGGCTATTTCTTCCCACATTATTTACTTTCCTGGACCCCTGAGGAACTTTTCTTGACATAGATGGGTAGCTTGTTCCAGAGTATGAGAAGTCTCTGGGACAGCAATCTATCCCTCCAGAAAGTCCTGTTTATTGTGGTGACAAGGTTTAGGTCCTTAGAGCGTATAGCTTGGAGGGACTGGGATTTCTTTAGGTGCAGTATGTCCAACAGCTCTGGGTTTGACATAGCTTTATATGTTAGGCAGAGATCACCTCGGAGTAGGCGATATGCTACAGAGTAAAGATGGAGTTTTTTGAGACAATTAGTGTAGGGCATCTGTTTGAGGCCAGTAATTCTCTTTGTGAGGTACTTCTGTGGCCTTTCTGGCTGCTGCAGATGTCTTGTGAGGTACATTCCAAAATGGGCATTATACTCTATAATGGGTCTAATGAGTGTCGAGTAGAGGGGAAGAATGACCTCTTTTTTCCTGGATGAGAACTCTTTTGTGATTAGGTGTGCTATGTAGAAGGATTTCCTGACTACTGTGCAGTGTGATTATCAAAGGAGAGACTACTGTCAACCTGGGTCCCAAGGTCTCTTATCACACATTCGGTGTTAAGAAGACTGCCGCCTATGTGGTAGTTCATGGGTACAGAGTTTTTACCAAAGGGGATAACAATGCACTTTTTGGCCTTGACCTTGAGGCCATGGCTCTGATATCAGGCATCTGTCTCAGTGAGGCCCTTCTGTAGGATGTCCACATCAATTGGGGACTTGACTATAGCTCCTAGTTTGCAGTCATCTCTGAACTTCATTAGCCAGAGGCCTTCTGTGTTAGCCTGTACTTCAGAGAAGTAGATACCAAACAGGAGAGGTCCCAGGACTGAACCCTGTGGTACTCCACTTGTCACTGGTTTGAAGTCAGATTTGGAGTCTGCAACTTTTACAGTGTGGGTTTGTCAGTGAGCCAGTTAGCAACCCATCTTGTGACACAGGGATTTATACCTAGTTTAGTGAGTTTAGCTATAATTCCAGAATAGGGGATGGTGTCGAAAGCCTTGGCGAGGTCAAGATAGGCTGTGTGAACCACCTTACCCTCATCTATGGCTTTGGTGACTGCCTCAAAGAATCAACCAGGTTCAGGAGGCAAGATCTGCCTTTTACAAACCCGTTCTGGGTAGGGTCCAGAGTTTGGAGGTTACCAATGTCTTTGTTTATGAATTCCATGATGATACATTCCATGGCCTTCCAGACGAGGCTCTTCAGGCTAAGAGGGCAATAGTTCCCAGGATCAGTGGTAGCTCCCCCTTTGAGGAGTGGGATAACTGTTGTTGTGCGCCATTTAGTGGGCACAAAGCCTGACATGAGGCTATGCTTGAACATGGTGCTTAGGAGGGGAGCCAGTTTGTTCTGAAGTTCGTGTAAAACGCAGCCTGGGATGTTATCCGGTCCCATGGATGCTGTGTTTATGGCTTTAGAGAGTGCTGCTTTTACCGTGAAGTTGTGATTACAGGGGCTCTGCCTTCTTCCTGTATAGATATGGGCCCTTTAGGGAGTGAGAGGGGGTAAAGTTAGCACTGAACCTATCTGCCAGGATGTTGGCAATATCAGTTGGTTCTGTAATTTTTGTGCAATTGTGCTGTAACTCAGAGCAGATCTGGGTGTTGCCAGTGAGATTAGCATTGCTTAGACTTGCACAACCCATGTTTAAGCAAAGGTTAGTAATGCACAAACACAAAAAGATCATTTACCATGTTTAAGTGATGCTTAGCATTGTACACCTTTTCTAAATGTAACAATTATTGAATTTAAAGTCAACCAATATTTCAGTCACCTGACAAAGTTTCACAGCAGTATATGCAAAAGATATTACTGCCCAGGACTTGAACCTGGGACCTACTATACTGTAGGTCATGACTCAGCCTATCTAGCCACTGGGATAGTGAAGGGAACTCATATATCTTCAGATATATGGAAATGGTGCCTGAAGTGTAGCACAGCTTCCCTGCATGGGTTTGCCCACTGCTAAGCACTGCAGAACTACAACAATTAAATGCATCTAGTTTCTAGTTTTAGCTGTCTAGCGTATGTCTGATGCATAAGTGTCCAGTGCTAAGCATGGTTAAATAATGCAGTATATCGCACAAACAAGCAAATAAAAATAATAAAAATAGTAATTGAATGCATCCAGTTTCAATTTTTAGATGTCTGGCACATGTCTGATGTATGGTTGTGCAGAGCTAAGCATAGCTAAATAGCTCTGCACATCACACAAACAAGCACATAAAGGTAAAAAAAAAATTAAAATAAATCCAGCTTAGTGAAATAAAATGTTTTGTAGACGTTTCAGTCAAGGTTAATGGGCCAAAAGGTATTTGATGTGCCGTAGGTCTTACACGGATTCAATATCCATGTTGCTCTGATCTCCCTTAGGCACGCACCAGAATTAATATGCATAGCCCACTGCCAAGGAAGAATCATGGCTGTGTATATAGATACATTCTGTGTAGGCTCCATGTAGAGCCTACACTGACTTTATTGAAACACGGGGCTGGTTTTCTTAAATAGCATTTTTAAACACTTGTATTGAATTATCATTTAAGGCACAGAGAAACATACATTAACAGAAAAGAAAACAAACAATTTTAACATTTTTTTCCATTTACATACAATATACATCACATGTATTTGCTACTAACATCAGTCCAGCATTACAAAAATTGCTGAATTCCTGCCTTCCCTTAAACCTAATTCCTCCTCCTCCTGAACATTTCTATGCATGTACGAGGGGGTGCTGAAAATTTCTAAGCCTGACCTAGAAGGGAATGATGTGGATCCATGAAACTTACAAGTTATTCAACCTATTCAGCCCAAAGTTCAACACACTTGGCACATCATGTCTGCAGTTTTTGTAACTTTGCCAAAAAAAGTCTGAAGTCTGGTCACTGAAATCCTGCTCCGCTGCTTCACTCACCTCCGAATCACTCGAAAACTGCCTCCTTTTCAAACTCTTTTTAAGGTTTGGGAACAGGAAATAGTCCGGTGGAGCAAGATCTGGTGAGTAGGAGGATGGTCTATGCACTCAAACCCCAGTTTTGTCAAAACATCCATCATTTTGCCAGCCTTGTGAAAAGGTGCATTGTCTTGCAAAAAGAGAACTCCTTTCTGCAGCTTCTCTCTCCTTTTTTCATTCAATACCTCCTTTAATCAGCACAGCAAATTACACCAGTATTTTGAATTAACTGTTTGGCCCCTTGGAAGATAGTCATTACAACCCTTTCCTGATCCCAAAACACTGTGGCCATGGCATTTCCTGCTGACTTCTGGGTCTTGAACTTCTTTAGCCTTGGTGAACCTGAGTGCCATCACTGCATGGACTGTTGTTTTGTCTCAGAATCATAGTGGTGTAACCATGTTTCATCAGCAGTAACTAGTCATTCCAAAAAGTTGGCACCAGCTCAATGAAAATGCTACAAAATCAACTTGGAAGTGTCCACTCAATGTCTTTTCTTGTCAACATTCAAACATTTGGGCACTCACTTGGCTGACAGCTTCTGCATACACCGCTGCTCATGGATTATAAAACCAACCCATCCCTGGATATCTGTAGTGTCTGAGCAATTGTTTTAGCTGATATTCACCATCTGACAAAATCAGGTCATGGACATGGTCAACAATTTCAGGAGTTGACACCATTTGAGGCCTCCCAGACCTTACTACACCTTCGGTCTCAAAATCATCATGCTGAAAGTTTGCACAACACTTCTTCATAGTTGAGTAAGAAGGGCACTTGTTACTAAAGGTTTGCATCTTCTGCAGGAACAGGCTCTGAATTCCATACTTGGAAATTCCACACTTTTTGATGACATGGTTCAATCAATGATCTGAAACAATGCCAAAACATAGCCTTATGATTCTGTAAATTGGTACTTTACAAAATGAAATAATCCCCTTTTCAGCTACAAATGCAAAATCTCAGAATTTAGAAAATTGGTCAGACTTAGAACTTTCTCGTATTGTTCCCGCAATTTTCATTTACTTCTATGTAATTTGCTCTTTCCCTTTCCTAAAGATCCCTCTTCCAGTTTTTTTATCTCTTTTATAATATTCAGTACCTCAGATACAGTTGGTGTAGATTTTGATTTCCATTTTCTAGAAATTGTTTTTTGTCAGCAAACAGAAATAAACTTAATAGGGCCTTGCTATGTCTAAGCCAGTGATGGTGAGACTTGTGTGCCAGGAAGTTTTGACACACCAAACCCAAGTTAATTCAGTGCACTTCATATAAGCAATGAATGCAAAAGCAGTGTCTTTAGTAACTCGGGTTTGGTGATTGCTGAGATGTCACCCAAAATGTCGTGGCATGTGTCATCTTTGACAAGTGTGTCATAAGTTCGCCATCACTGGTCTAAGCAGTTCTGATCTTGTATTCCAGTTCAAAAGAATCATTTCCTTATTTACAGACATTTGCTCATCTAATATTTCTGATAGACTACTCTATAGGGAATTTTTTAAATCTGCCAACTTATTACATTCCCAGACATATGTTCCTAGTTACCTCTTTCTTCTCCATCATACTTCCAACATGTGCTATCTACCCAAGGAAAAACTCTTTGAAGTCTGCTTGGAGTACAAAATACCTAACCATAAGGCATTTTTCAGTTACAACCACAATTTTAAGGGCAACACCCAACAATGTATGGAATTAGTTGCAGATGGCATCACCTGTATTCAACCAGAAGAAGTAGCAAATCTGCTGTATAATAAATTCAGCTGAAATTTCACCTCCTCATCACCGCAAGTTCTCCTCCCAAAAAATCCTCCACCACTTCATCTCCATTTATCACCAAAAAACAGGTTGCCACTGCCATCTCTAAAGCTAAAAACATGGCTTCATAGTCCTGAAGATATACCAGCTTGCCTTTTAAACAGCTTAAATCAGGACTTATCCTGACCATTAGGATCTCAGTTTAGCCACAGCCTCCAGACTGGCTTTGTCCCATTAGAGTAGAGGACATCAACAGTCATCTCTCTGCATAAAGGGGGACCATCTACTGACCCTAGAAATTACAGACCTATAGGTTTGACTAGTCTTATATGTAAGGCAATGCAAAGAATAATCATGGACCAGATTACTAATGACACAAGAAACCTCCAAACACTGGCATGACTGAATTTGGCTTTGTCAAGGTCATGCATACTGAATCTGCTGGAAATCTTTGAGAAAGTCACTAAGGCCATGGACAAGGTATCTGACACAATTCCCCTCTCAGGTATTATAATTAAACTCTTCCCCTCTCAGGTATTATAAACTAAAAAAGTGGGCATAAATTTCTACGTCACCAGATGGATAGCCAATTGGCTCACAGCCAGAACGCATATGGTTAAAGTGGGTGAATCCAGATCCAGCAAGAGGCCAGTTACTAGTGGTGTGCTACAGGGCTCAGTGATGGGACCACTCCTGATTGGAATATTCTTCTCTGAAGTCAAGGCTAATGTGAAACATAGAAAAAGATGTTGGTAAGTCAGCTCCAAGGGCTAGGCACATGCAGGTACAAAAGTTCAGGTAACTGTAGGTTATAGTCCAATCCAATGTACTTAATACCAGAAGTTATAAAAACACTGCTTTATTCACCAAGCCAAAATAAAAGTAAAACGCTGCACCAGCGCTTTTTTTTGATAAATATCAGAACTTCTTCAGACAACCAACAACACTAGTTCAAAGCATTTTAAAACAAAGCACTAGGTTAAGGCAGACATTAATTGCTGTATCCCTTGTGTTAAGCGATACACTCAAATAACTTCTTTTATGTAATACTGAACCAGAAGTTTTTAAAAGACTGACCAAAATTCTCACTTAAAAGATTTTTCATTAAAAACATGAAAAAAAGTCACTGTTATAATATTATCATATCATATCTAAATTCTTCTACTTGCATCTATACTCTAAAACTACACACAAGTACTACTAAAAAGTCATATATAATAAAACCTTAAACTATGCTAATACTAGTAAGTATTGCTAAGTACTGCTTACTTACAAAGCTGTGTTTTGGTTCTAGTTACACCTTCAAGGGCATTCAATGACATACACAAACAACAAAAAGAAAATGAACTATCTCTAAACTTTTTATCTTTAAAATACATGAAATTGAGCAACACTCATTTAACCCTGGGTCTCTGTTTGCAGCTAAACGAAGCTGCCACGTTAATTCTTTCTTTTCTAGTTCCAATTTTAAAAATTGGTCATTCACAAAGCTAAAATCCACTAAGTCTTTCACAATTTGGTCTATGACCATGAACGAAAATAATGTGAAACATCTCTGGAGACAAAGTTTACCAATGACTGTAAGCTGGGGGCAATAACTGAATCTCCCACTGATGTAGATATCCTTCAGGAGGGTATAGATCAGAAGAAATTAATGCCACAGAGGGTACAAATATGGTTAAAAGAAATGTATTAAAACAGATTCTAAAAACATGGAGTGCTAAGAGAGACTTCATCAGCATAATTAAGTCCCAACATTTATGCACTTTCAGCTTCTTTTGTTCTTGTCATTTACTCTTTTTTTAAAGTAAAAGTGTATTTAATTGACTAATTAAAAAACAGTCAATTAAATTCTTGTTAACCTTGTATATATTGCCTCTGTGTTGGGACTTAATTATTCTGATGAAGTCTCTCTTATGGGACAAAAGCACTCAATGTTTTTAGAATTTGTTTAAATAAATTTCTTTTAACCATATTCTGACCCTCTGTGGCATTCATTTCTTTTGGTTTCAAATCTATCTGGTTGATGCTGCACCATTTGTTTTATTTTATGGTCTAGATCAGATAAAAGATTGGTGCCAGAGCCATGACCTAAATCTAAATGCAAAAAATGCATTATCATACCCTTTGGGAAGTCAAATACCCCTGCAAATGACAACATCATAAGTACACCCCTAAGAGTAGGCTCAGAGATGAGAGATCTAGGTATACAGATAGTAATCTGAACGTTCACTGCCATGTGTATGCAGTGGTGAGGAAGTCCTTCCATGTGGCACAATTTATAAGTTAAGCTATGGCATCCAGATCCAAAGAAATTATAATCCCATTGTACTCAGCCCTCCTTAGACCAATGAATGAAAACAATGTGCCATTTGGCATGTATTTGACTAGGCACTTACAGCAGCTGGAATGACCTCAAGTTCCTCACAAAGAAAATAAAGGGTGTAAACAACATGTCTTGTGTGGATAGACTAAAAGCCTTATCCTTTTACTCAGAGTCCTACCAACTATTAAGGGGTGGCCTATGCCTGACCTACAAGGCACTCACAAATCCAGCCCTGATGGAGGCACTACACATCTGCAAGTCAAACAGTTCAATGCTCCAGAGAGCACCTCTGCATTACCAGGCTATAATTCATACCACACCTTTCAGCCACCTAACCTGGACTGAAACACTAAAGGTGGAGGCATGTCCATATTCACTAAGGATATCCACACCTCCAGGCTAGTTGCTCAGCATAATGCATCTGAGATTATCCAAGTGCAACTAGCTCTGGGCAAGACTGCAACCCAAATTGTAGCTTGCTACAGATCCCCCACCATGCCCCAGGATTCCCACTCCTCATTTCTTGATACACTGGAAAATATTAGGGTACAACCCAACACCCTAATAATGGGTGATTTCAACTACCCCACCATTAACTGGGAAAACTACTCATGTACCAACTTTTTTTGCTCCACGTTTTCTGGAATTCATAAATTCCAATGCAACTTATCTACACCCCCAACAGGGGCAGCAATATCCTAGATCTGGTCATTACCAACATGGTCGACTGGTGTTCCACACCAGAGGTCAATTCCTCATTGGTCAGATCCGACCACAAGCTAATCACCCTAGACATCCACATCCCACCCCCACCCCCCACTAGGGAAACCACAGTAAAAAATTTCTCCAAAGCCAACTTCACGCTTCATAAGATAGAAGTGGCAAACTTTATGACACCCATCCAGACAGACGAAAGAGGTATGACTGCTGAATCCTACACAAATGCACTTTATAAGCACTTACACGAGTGCGTGGATCATGCTATCCCTAACAAAACCAAGATGCTATCCTCCAAAAAAAAGGAGGCCAATCTGGTGGTCCCCTGCCATAAACAAACTCTACAACAGAAGAAAGAAACTGCTGCAAAAAAAGAGTAAAATCCCATGACTGGAGGAACTCCATGGTCAGCCTCAGTAAGCTGAGATCCCTCATAAACTCCTCCAAAGCTAGTTATGAAAACAAAATCACCACTGTTTCTAAAGACAACCAAAAAGCATTCCATTGCTATGTCAACAATCTCAATGGCAACACTCAGACCTGCTATGAGTTACAGCACAATGGCACTAAATATACAGAACCAACTGATATTGCCAACGTCCTGGCAGATAGGTTCAGTGCTAACTTTACCCCCCACTCACCCCCTAAAGGGCTCATCTCTATACCGGAAGAATGCAAAGTTCCTGTAATTATGGCTGCACAGGTGAAAACCACACTCTCCAAAACCAAGAACACAGCATCCATGGGACCTAACAACATCCCAGGCTGCATTCTACATGAACTACAGAATGAACTGGCACCCCACCTAAGCACCATGTTCATTCATAGCCTCACCTCAGGCTTTGTGCCCACTGAATGGCACACAGTAACGGTTATCCCACTCCATAAAGGAGGCTCAACCATGGATCCCGGGAACTACCACCCCATTAGCCTGATGAGCCTGTTCTGCAAGGACATGGAATGTATCATCATGGAAATTATAAACAAAGACATTGGTAATCTCTAAACTCTGGATGCCACCCAGTTTGGGTTTGTAAAATGCAGATCATGTCTCCTAAACCTGATAGACTTCTTTGAAGCAGTCACCAAAGCTGTAGATGAGGGTAAGGTGGTTCACACAGCCTATCTAGATCTCGCTAAGGCTTTCGACATCATCCCCCACTCTGGAATTATAGATAAACTCATTAAACTAGGTATAAATCCCTATGTCACAAGATGGGTTGCCAGCAGGCTCACTGATAGAACCCACACTGTGAAAGTAGCAGACTCTAAATCTGTCTTCAAACCAGTGACAAGTGGAGTACCACAGGGTCAGTCTTGGGTCCTCTCCTGTTTGGTATCTACTTCTCTGAAGTACAGGCTAACACAGAAGATCTTTGGCTAATGAAGTTTGCAGATGACTGCAAACTAGGAGCCATAATTTTTGTGTACTGTGTATTTTTCTAGCTAGTTTCACTGTGTGTGAGGTATTAACTGGAAATTGTCCACTTTTATGAAGCATCTGTTGGGTTGTTTGTTTCTGATAACTTGTTGCAGTTAAACTCTTTTTTCTAGAGGCTCCTTTAGCTGTTTAAAACTTTCATTTAAAGGCTCACTGCTGCTTTTCAGCTGTAAGAAACATTTCTGCAGTTTGTTTCCCCACACTCTCTCCCTGTTGGTATAGTGTTTTTATAGTTGGTGGCTTTGCAGTTGCCCGCCCCGAGTGTAAATTTGATCTGGGACCCTCCTCCCAGTCTAGTGTCATTACCTCATTCTACCCAGTACAGGGAGAACATTTGAGAAGGCCAATCAGCTTAGTTTCTGCTACTCCTTTCTCTCTTTCCACTTAAAAAAAATGTATCTGCTTTTACTGTATTTGTGTTTCTTCCTACTTTATTTTGCTTTTGCGTCATCTTAAAAGTACTCAATTGTATTTATTACTGCTTGGTGTAACTCATTCTAAGCCTTTTAGTTTAAGCACTTGGGCTTCAGACCAGTTGTTTTACATTAAGAAGGTTTGCGGTCTGCACTGTAGTGGCAGAACAGGTAGCTTACATCCTTCTAAGTTGGGAACTGCTGATTGAGGGCTCAGTGTCTGTTATTCTAAAAGTGTATTAATTCTGGTTTAAGCACTTGGGCTTCAGGCCAGTTATTTTACATTAATAGGGTACGTGGTCTGCACTCTTGTGGGAGGAGAGGCTGGACTCTGCCCTTCTGAGCTGGGAATTTCTGGTTAAAGGCTTATAGTGCCTGCATATTTGAACTGCTTCTTACTGAAATTGGTACACCTTGTTTGCTGTAGCATAGACTAGATCCAGGCCTGCTGAATCTAGCTTTGTCTGCATAACTTGAGCACTAATCCAGGCATTCTTTAAAGTATTCAATTGTATTTATTACTGCTTGGTAGTAACTTGATTAAAGTGTAGCTATCATTCTAAGTCTTTTGGATTAAGCACTTGGGCTTCAGACCAGTTGTTTTACATTAGGAAGGTTTGTGGCCTGCACTGTAGTGGCAGGACAGGTAGCTTACATCCTTCTAAGTTGGGAACTGCTGATTGAGCGCTCAGTGTCTGTTATTCTAAAAGTGTATTAGTTCTGGTTTAAGCACTTGGGCTTCAGGCCAGTTATTTTACATTAAAAAGGTTCGTGGTCTGCACTACAGGCCTGCTGAATCTAGCTTTGTTTGTATGCTTGTTGTTTGTTTGCTTGTTATTTCCCTGAAATGCTAATTCCACCTAAAACGCGGCTTTTCAGTGCTTCTGTGGATCCCTAGTGATATCTGCATTGCTTACTGTACTTATTTCCTTGTTTCACTTAAAAGAAAGTTACTGTTTGTCGTTTTTGCATTTAAGATACCTGTAACACATTGCATTTAAGTTACCTGGCACTTGCTCACTAAGTCAGCACTTAAAAATTACAAGCACTACACCCTCACAAACTCCCTTTGAGTACCTTGTTCCCCATTGGCCCTTTTTTCAAATATAAAGGAATTCCCAATACTATTCTAGCATGTCCAAAGGTCAGTTGTCAATCTCCTCTCTGGTCCAGCTGGTGAATCTGGGAATCTTGAGGCAATGTTACAACTGCCTCATGTACACAGACAACCCTCTGCTCCTCCCAACAAATTCCAGCACATGTGAGAGATGCAACCATATAGCCAAACTGGAGGCTAAGCTCTCTCAACTCAGTACTGGCGTAACCAGTCAGGAGGAGAAGGAAACCACACTCACTACAATTCCAGTCTCACATAGACCTACCACAACAGCAAACCAAACACATAAACACACAAAAACATACTCAGAGGCTCTAAATAAAAATCTGCCTAAGCAGCAGAGACTTCCAAAGCAGACACCCAAGCAACCGCTACCCCAAAACAAAACAGGTGCAACACATAGCTCACAAAGCCAGTGTGACGAACAGTCACAGCCCTTAAGGCTAAACAACACACCTGATACACTTGTAGTAGGTGACTCTATCGTCAGGCACACTGACGTCCCGCTCACCAGGCTGAACAAGGAGAAGGTCACGGTGAGCTGCCTTTTGGGCGCTAGGATCCGCCACATAACACAAGCACTCAGGTCACTCCAAGGCAAGTACAAATATGACTCAGTCATTGTCCATGCTGGTGTGAATGACCTGAGATGTATCTCCCTGGACTACATGAAAAGAGACATAGAGGAGCTCTCTGAGCATGTAGCCCAGGCCGGTATGACCCTGAACTTGGGTAGCATCTTACCCTCACCAAGAATGATGCCACAATATGAAGACAAGATGATCAATTTCAACAATTGGCTTAAGTATTGGTGTCATTGAAAGAGGATCAATGCCTGTCAGCCTGGGATGACATGCTCGCAAGCCACATGATGCTTTAGGACAGGACAGCTTGCACCTGTCACCCCCTGGGCTGGATATTGGCAAAGGCTGCTACTCCCATAGTGCCTTTTTAGGCAAGGCTCAAAAGACAAACCCACCCCATAGGTATCTCAAGGGATAAGAAACTAAGAGTAATGCTACTCAATGCCAGAAGTCTAAACCTCAAGATGCCGCGCGGAAAACTCTCCTTAGCATGGAGAACATCGATATCTGTGCAGTAACAGAAACCTGGTTCAAGGCTCCCGAGAGCACCCCAGCACTACCAGGTTATACCTCAGGCCATGCTTTTCGGCCCCAAAACTTGGACCGAACCACAAAGGAGGAGTATCAATATTCACTAAAGATACCCACACCTCCAGGTTGGTGACACAGCACGAAGCATCGGAGACTATCCATGTGCAACTAACAGTGGGTAAAACTGCCTTCCAGTTTATAGCCTGCTACAGACCACCCTCCCAAACCCAGGAACCCCACTCGGCCTTCCTGAGAACACTGGAAAATATGAAGGTCTCTCCAAACGCCATTATATTGGGCAACTTCAACTACTCAAACATAGACTGGGAGCATTACTCTATCTCCAACACCCTAGCCCAAAGGTTCCTAGAATTTATAAACTCATATGCTATGGAACAACTTGTTACCACTCCCACAAGAGGGGAAAACATACTGGACCTGATCATCACCGACATGGGGACTCTATGCTCCAGACCAGAAGTGTATCCCTCACTGGTAAGATCAGACTATAAACTAATCTCACTGGATATTCACATCCCGACCCCAACCCCTGCCCAGAAAACCACAGTGAAAAACTTCTCTAAAGCAAATTTCACACTCCTCAAAACTGAGGTGGAATCCTTCAAAGCCCCCGGGCCTGTGGAAAATACGGCCTAGACCGCAGAATCTTTTATTAACGCATTCTATGAACACCTTCAGGAATGCATGGATCATGCAATCCCAAATAAAACCAAGACCCAATCCTCCAAAGGCAGACTCCTATCTGGTGGTCCCCAGCCATAAACAAACCATAAATATAGAAGAAGGAAGCTACTACATGATAGAGCAAAATCCCAAAAAGGGAAGGCATCTCTGATCAGTATTAGCAAAAAACTACGGGCACTCATAAAATCGTCTAAGGCCAGCTTATGAGAAAAATTGCACAGGACACTAAGGATAATCACAAGGCTTTCTTTAGTTATGTTAGGAACCTGGGTGGGAATTCCCAGATATGCTCAGAATTAGTCCAAAATGACAAAAAATACACCAAACCCACAGACATTGCCAACATCCTAGCTGACAGGTTCATCACAAACTTCTCCCCTCCCACCAAAGGGCAAATATCTATCCCAGCAGAGTGCTGCCCCTGACATCTCAGATGCTCAGGTGAGAACCGCCTCTCCAAAGCAAAAAACACAGCATCAATGGGACCAGATGGTGTCCTGGGCTGCATCCTTCATGAACTCAAAGAAGAGCTAAACCCAAACATAAAACTACTGTTCAGTCTCAGCCTTACTACAGGATATGTACCCAAAGAGTGGCGTACAGCAACAGTGGTCCCTCTCCACAAAGGTGGTGCCTCAACGGATCCTGGAAACTATTGCCCCATAAGCCTGACTAGCTTGGTCTGCAAAGCTATGGAAAGGATCATCATGGACCTCATAAATAAAGATATTGGGGACCTACAGACACTGGATCCTACCCAGTTCGGCTTTGTTAAGGGCAGATCCTGCCTCTTAAACCTGGTCGATTTCTTTGAAACAGTCACCAAGGCCATTGATGAAGGGAAGGTGGTCCACACAGCCTGCCTGGACCTCCCAAAAGCCTTCGATACAATACCCCACTCGGGCATTATAGATAAGCTCACCAGCTTAAATATAAACCCCTATGTCACTAGATGGGTTGCAAACTGGCTCAAGGACAGAACCCACATGGTTAGAATTGCTGGAGCCATGTCAGACTCCAAACCAGTTACAAGTGACGTCACACAAGGCTCAGTCCTGGGAACTCTCTTGTTCGGTATATATTTCTCGGAGGTACAGGCCAACATGGAAGGACTGTGGCTGACCAAGTTCGCAGATGACTGCAAACTGGGAGCTGTAATTGACTCTCCAGCCGACACAAGCATCCTCCAAAAGGGCCTCATAGAAACTGACAACTGGTGCCAGAGCCATGGCCTCAAGCTAAACGCCAAAAAGTGTATAGTCATCCCCTTTGGCAAAAACAAAGTGCCCACAAATTACCACATAGGTGGTAATCCATTAAGTACAGAAGAAGTAATTAGGGACCTGGGGACCCAAGTTGATAGCAATCTCTCATTTGACAACCACGTGGCCAAAGTGGTTAGAAAAACATTTTATATAGCCACCTAATCATGAAGGGATTCACACCTAGATCAGGGGAGGTCATTGTGCCTCTTTACTCATCCCTCATCAGGCCCATAATTGAGTACAATGCCCTTTTGGGATGTACCTTACCAGACACCTGCAGCAACTGGAAAGACCCCAAAAGTACCTCACCAAGAGGATCAAAGGGCTCAAACAGATGCCATATGCTGCCGGTTAAACAAACCCCAGCTCTACTCAGTGGCATACCGCCTGCTCAGAGGTGATCTGTGCCTGACGTATAAAGCCATGTCCAACCCGGAATTAATGGACATGCTGCACCTCAGAAAATGCAAATCCCATCGAGCTACGCACTCGAGAGACTTGAACCTTAGCACTGAAATAAATAGGACATGCTGGAGGGACAGATTCATAACCCAGAGGCTCCCTTCACTCTGGAATAAAATCCCAGTCCAGGTTAGGCAGAGTCACTCATTGACTCTCTTCAAGAGGAATCTTGATGAGTGGATGGGAGATCGTAGGTTTACCCCGGATATCACTTCTGTGTCACTGTTAGATAGAGGCACAGTACACTAACCTCAAAAAAGGGCATAGCAAAATTAATTTAAAATGGGTGGTGAAAGCCAAACACACTCTGGCTAGGCTTATAAATGCCCTAGGACAGATAGCCTAGTATGAACCTATGAACCTATGAACCTATAATCGAAACTCCTAATGATGTGGACATCCTGCAAAAGGGCCTCACTGAGACAGATGCCTGTTGTCAAAGCCATGGCCTCAAGTTCAGTGCCAAAAAGTGCATTGTCATCCCTTTTGGTAAAAACTCTGTATCCATAAACTACCACATAGGCGGTAGTCTACTTAACAGCAAAAATGTGATGAGACCTTAGGACACAGCTGGACAGTAGTCTCTCCTTTGATAATCACATCACCACAGTAGTCAGGAAATCCTTCTACATGGCACACCTCATCACAAAAGGTTTCTTATCCAGGAAAAAAGAGGTAATTGTTCCCCTCTACTCATCACTCATTAGACCCATTATAGAGTACAATGCCCCTTTTGGTGTGTACCTCACAAGACATCTACAACAACTGGAAAGGCCGCAGAAATACCTCACAAAGAGGATTACTGGCCTTAAACAGATGACCTACACAGACTGTCTTAAAAAATTCCAGCTTTTCTCTGTCGCATATCGCCTACTTAGAGGCAATCTCTGCCTAACATATAAAACTATGTCAAACCCAGAGCTGTTGGACATGCTCCACTTAAAGAAATCCCAATCCCTCCAAGCTACATGCTCTAGGGACTTAAACCTTGTCACCATAATAAACAGAACATGCTGGAGGGATAGATTCCTGCCCCAGAGACTTCCCATACTCTGGAACAAACTACCTATCTATGTCAAACAAAACTCCTCATTAGCACTCTTCAGGAAAAATCTTGATGATTGGATGGAAAATAGTAAATTCACCCCGAGGATTACTTCTGTGGCTCTGCTTAATAGAGGCACAGGAAAATAATTTTCTTGGGTGGCGAAAGCCAGGGTACCTTTTTGGCTAGGCTTATATAGGCCCTAGGGCCAATAGCCTAGTACCTACCTATGAACTTATGAACCTATGAGGATCCCCTATCTAAGGATCTAAACTTAGTCAGCGACTCAAGCAAAATATGCTGTAGAGACAGAAATGTGTCTCAGAGATAATCCCTTCTTTGGAACAGGCGTGCTATTCACATCAAGCAGAATCCTTCCCGGCCCTATTCAAACACAGTTTGGATCAATAGATGGGGAATCATTAATTCATACTTGGGGTAGCTCATATGTACCTTATGGACAGGAGTAATCTTTAACATAATCAAGGCATAGGCACAAACCCATGCCATCCTCTTGCCCCTAGGGGGCTATACATTGGGTAAAATCAAGTTACATTGACTAGGCTTGTAAGGGCCCTTAAGCTGTTAGCCTAGTAATCGCCTATGAACCTATGAATTTGCAAACCTATGCAAACACTTACAAGCAAAGATCCTAAACCTTTTGGACTTGGTTGCATACTTGGGAAGCATGCATAAGTCTTCCCATTGTTTTATTTATTTATTTATTTTTTGAAATTGCTTTTCCAGTCTCTCTTCCCAATCTTTTCTAACCTTCTCTAATTGATTCTTATAGTTATCATGCAATGCTTTATATGCCCTACTATTTCCCCCTGTTTTACCAGCTGCTTCTGTTCTAGATTCAGCTAAAAACTCTACCAGAGCAGGTCTTTCACTTAAAATTCTCCTATTCCTTTCTTTTTGCCTGAGATCAAGCTCTGATAAGGAAGGCAGTCTCTAACCTGCAATCCAAATGTCTTCCTGACCTCATTCCACTCTAGCATCTTTCCTGCTTGAGTTACTTGCTCCCAGTATCGTGGTTCCTTTGCCAGTTCCTTCAGTGCATTCCAGCCTCCTTTTGCTTATTTTCTGTACCCCTATACGCAGTCATCCTTACTGGCAAAATCTCCTTTCTCCATTCACATATTGGCCTAGTTCTTAGAATACTTTTGGCTGCTTTATGAATATAATAAGGATTCTGCATCCAAAATCCCACTCTATCTCCATTTCTGAAATTTCCCCTTTGTTTCATCATCGCTTTCCACTAAGAATTATAACCTTCTGCTTGTGTTATATATATGAGCATTAACTATATAGTTTGAAAATATGCCTTCAAATCAGGTAAACCTAAACCCCCTTGTTTTACTGGAAGGATTAGCTTATCCCACTTAACTCTTGCCCTCCTCCTCTCCCAGAAGAAATTCCTTCAGTTCTTTATTAATTATTATCCTCAATTTCTCCTCAGGTTGATGAAAGTATACCTGACCCATATACAAGACTAAAGGGACTCAAAACATTTTCACTGCTTGTATCTTACTATGCATATCCATATATAATTGTTTCCATTTTCTCAATTTTTGTATTATCTTTTGTTTAGTCCTTCATGCATATCCTTAGTTGCCATAATGAAAGCATATTTAATCCATACTCCTAAATACTTCATCTTATCATGTCCCCATAAATATGAGTATTGCTGAACCAATTTGTGTGTGGGTACATAACTTATGTATATAGCCTTTGTTTATCTTTATTAATTCTATATCCCGACGAAACTTGAAATGGTCTCAAAATGTTCCTGCAACACTGAGATGTCCTTTTCTGGATTTATCAGATGCAAAATAATATTATCTGCAAATAAAGACAACTTTATCTTGATTACCATACCAATTATATTCTTGTACTTATGAGTTCCTTATTTTCCTTGCCAATGGCTCTAAATATAAAGCAAAATACAAAGGGGGAAAGAGGACACCCCTGCCTGCTTCCTCTGTTCAAACACAGCTTATCTGACAGGAACCCTCCCACTTTAATTCTTGCCTCAAATCAAATTCATATATTCTTCTAGTTAACCTTATTATTGTATCAGGGAATGTAAATGCTTCCAATGCCCTACTCAAAAAATCCCAGTTACTCTGTTAAGTGCTTTCTCTGCATCAAGACTCACTAACAATAAAAGTATTTTTTTGCATTCTTCTTCCCTTTTGATCATCATTGTTCTATTAATGTTGTGAAATACACTTTACCAAATCTCAGATTGTGGAACTCAAACTGCCAAAAGTGCAGTTCAACAAAACTTCAGTACATCGAACATCACTTCCCTGAAACAAAAAAAAAAACGAAACAAACCAAAACACACATTTTTGCAGGGGGCTAACCCCCTGTGCCTCCCATTCCCCCTGCATATTATATATTCCAATTCCGAGATTGCACTACAGTGGGAAAAGAGTAACTCTCCTTGTCCCCACTGTACCACGATCTATACCAACAAGCTGTGACCACTATACCAGTAATTATTTCAGCAAAAAACAGAGAAAAAATTAACCTGTTCTGCAATACCACTATGGAATCAGGATCTGTATTTGGACAACTTAACCACCATGTATATATATATATATATATATATATATATATATATATATATATATATATATATATATATATATATATATAAATATATACATGGGTCTACCTCTTTTTAACAAAAACACATTTCTCCAAACTGTAGTTCGCTGATCTCACTTTGCCAAAATGACACAACATTCCTTAGAATTAAGTTGATTAAGTGATGTTTCGTTAATGTGTCATTTCAGCAAAGTGAGATAAGCTGAACAATAATATAGTTATATATATATATGTATATATGTATATATATATATATATATATATATATATATATATATATATATATATATATATATATATATATATATATATATATATATACCAATTTTGGTAACCTCTTTGCCATTCTTTTAGGTAGTATCGACATAAATATTTTATAATTGTGGTTTAAATTTGAAATGGGTTTATATGAATCTGGGTCTAAAAAGTCCTTGCCATCTTTAGGTAATGCAGCCATGACAGTTTCCTTTTTCCAAGATGTTGGTGCATCCCCTCCTTTTAAAATATTGTTAAACAACATCTTCCCTCCTGCTTTCCATACTTCCACAGGAATACCATCTGTTCCTAGAGACTTTCCTGAAGACTGATTATATGTCATTGTTTTTTATCTCATCACCTCCTATCTTAACTGTTAGTTGTTTACCCTCATCTACCTCTATCCTTGGCATAACTTCTGCGGTGGCGCAACAGTAGCATTGTTGCCTCCCAGCAAGAGGTTCTCCAGTTCGATTCTCGGCTTGGGTTGGGAGGGCCTTCTGTGTGGAGTCTGCATGTCCTCCCAGCGGTCAAGTGGGCATTCAAAAGACATGCATTGAATGGGTGTGCCTTCGTTGAAGGTTGGGCATCGGGCTGGCAACTCAACACCATAAAAACCAACTGCCAATCATTAGCGGACCAGAGTTCCGCTGTGGCGACCCCTAACCGGGAAAAGCCAAAAGACAAACAACAACCTCTAGCCTTGGCATAATTAAGTCATCCAAAAATATTTCTCTGCTTTGTACAAATTTTCATAAAATTTCTGGAGTATCTCTAAAACCTCTGTAGGATGCCACACTCTTTTATTTCTAACCAATTTTTAAACTCCATTATCATTTTATTTGACTCTTTACAGCCCCTCTAAGTATGTTCTATAACTTCTTAACCATATCTCTTTTTCTTTCATTTCTAACCCACTTTTAAACTCCATCTTTGTTTTATCCCGGTCACTAGCTATAACCTCTGAAGAATTTTCTGTCTTCCCAAATAAGCTCTGAAATAATTTCCAGTAGCCATGCCTTAAATTCCTCTCTTTTTAACAGATAGGTGGAAAAGTGCCAGTGTCTTATTTTTCACTTTATTACCCTACATTTTTATCTTAGTTTTTATTGGTGCATGATCAGAAATAGTTATTGGATGTGTGTCAAAGGTTGCAATTAATTGCATATGGTCCTGTGAAATAATATTTCACAGGACCATATGCAATTAATTGCATATGGTCCTGTGAAATAATATTTATGTCTAGCCGAGCCCAGTTATTGCACCTTGAGGAATAATATTTAAACTCTGTTGAAGTTCCTACTACTGAATTCACATCTTCCATTCCAAATACTTTCATATTTGTTTCAGAAATCTACAGTCTTTTGTTGTATTGTCCCTCCCAGGTCCCTCTGAGACATCCTCACTATTGCAAATCAAATTCCAGTCTCCACCTATAAACAATATTCCATGCTGAAAGCTGACTATTACTCCTAAAATATTCTGAAGTTCCATAATAGCAGTTTGCAGAGGAATATAAAAACATACCATTGTAATCATGCTCCCTTGCCAAAAGCCTATTACTACCACAAATCTTTCATTTTTGTCTTTTCCACCTCATCTATCCTCTGTCCTTGATATTCTGATGAATAGCTATTCTGAAATCCTCTCCTTGTCAAATTCCCATGCTCATTTCTTTCCAAATGTGTCTTCTGTAGCATTGCTATTTGCATTCTGCATTTCTTAATATAATTCAGTTCTCTTTCTTTTTTATCTATACCTGTAAGGTCATTTACATTCCAGGAGAATAAGGACAGCATAGCCTTCATGATAAAAAGCTATTGCCCCACCCATTATACATGACAATTTTTTGAATGTGTGTTTCCATCTTTGTGTTACATGCATATACCAATGTTTGGCAGACTGACCGTTTGTATGTTTGTTTCTTCTCATCGCCATTTGAATCCACGTCACATTTTTCAAGACCTTTTTAATGAAAACTGTCAAACAAAAAGCTAAATACAAAACATCTCCATCCCGTTTTAACTTGCAACAAACACACAACACTATGTATGTATATCTATCTATCTATCTATCTATAGCTATCTATCTATAGCTATCTATCTATCTATCTATATATATATATATATATATATATATATATATATATATATATATATATGGATCTAGGATGTGTGATCGAAAGATGAAACATCCAAATCCATTTAGGGCGAGCATACTTAGGCGAAAGTGCTTTTCACCGAAGAAGCACTTTTGCATAAGTATGCCTGTTGCCAAGGCTGTACTACGGTGCGGATAAGGTAAAATTCCCTTTTCCCCACTGTAGCATGGTCTCGGAGGGAGAATATTTAAGTGGGGGGGGGGGGTGTGCAGGAAGGCAAAGTCCCCCTGCAGAAACATCAATCTAGTGTTACATGCTTTAAAGAAAGCAGTTTTTCAATGAAAGCGCTTTCTTTAAAGTGTGTTCGGTGATTATGGATTCAGACGTTTGATCTTTCGATCAAACATCCTAGATCCGTATATATATATATATATATATATATATATATATATATATATATATATATATATATATCTTCAAACCATGAAGTTTAACTCCCCCCCAGGAGGTAACAATTGCCCCAAATTGATGTCTGCACCTACAGGCATTAGCTAACCTAAAATTAATGTTACAAATGCTGCATTACATGCTACAGCCTATGCTCCCACGTACACTGATTGTTGTCTGTTCTTTTCTTATCTCTATTCCCTTTCTTTTAGCCCTAAGAAAACTGCACTGGATATCTTTAAATAAAACTAAATTAAAATCCATTATATTAACTGCATTAAAATATTAAGGCTGCTAGGGAGGTTGTTATCTCTTATTCACTTCCCATAATTTCAAACTTATTTTTTCACTGAACTGTTTGTCATTGTACCTTTAAATTTAGCATTCCACCTCAGCAAAGAATGTTTAGAATTCTCAAGGTCAACTGCTTGCACCTGCAGGTAGCTTGTCTCCATGGAAATGTACTTAGCAATGAGGCTTTGTAAATTTCACTCAGAAAAGAATGCATAGCTGCCCTCAGCTGTAGAAATCTCAACTTCCTGAACATGTGTAGTGGAAGACAAGCAAGCTAATATCTTTGCAGTTGTAAGAAGCTTAGCATTTTCATGACTTTTATCTTTTGCCTTATTTTTAATGCATACAAGCTTACAAAAACACTTGTTTACAGCTTAAGCCAAAAGTAGTAATCTAGACATCCACCCTTGTAAATAAAAATAGAAAATGTCCTAATTCTACATATAATATAATTAGTGCAATTTTACACCCAGTCCCACCTCAGTAGCACAAGCCCACAGTATATGAACATTAAATGTGCTTTTGTCCAGCTTTTTTTCTCTTATTGTTCCATAAAACCTATACTTCTTACAACTAACAACGTACTTGGTTACTTTAATATCTTTAACACATACAACATTCACGGAAAATACACCCTCATATTTAAAATAACCCTGACTACAAAAAAACTGGTTTACTGTATATAACATGCACTTTATATCTTGAGATATTTTTATACAAATACTAATAAGAATAAAAATAGCTTTACTTTGTTACTTCCCCCCTTTAGTGTCCTTCTAAACACTAATGATATAAAGTTGGGTATATGATTTGCAGTCCAACCACAAGTTTAATAAAGTCAAGAAGAGTCCTGTGTTTTTCAGCCACTTTTCTTTTCAAAGCTATATTTCACAAGTATGATAAGATGCGTTATAGTCTTCCTTTTGTTGAATAATTTCAGAGATGTTGCTCTTCATCCTGTTCACCTCCATCTCCCAAATCCAGACTGTGGTTCAGGTCAAGATACTGCCGATTCTTCTAGTCAACTATTGTGCTTTTTTCTGTCTCTCAAGCATTTTTCCTTTGGATCATTGGAAAAGGTTTTCCTGGCAAAGTCTTTCTATGAACTGTACCATCAGAAGAATGAGAAGCATAGTCCACTTCTTGCTGATTCACATTTTGTTGAATAAACTTTTTTATTTCCTCCTTAGCCTCTTCTGCATCGAAAAATGACTTTGATCCTCCAGGAAAAACACTTGTAGGTTCATAGGTTAGTACTAAGCTAACTGCCCTTGCGAGCCATTTTAAGCCTAGCCAATTATCCCTTGTGAGACTCAAACCCTGCACCTTGTGTTTGTAAGGCTAACACCTTAACCATTAGGCCACCCTCCCAACTTTGAAGACAGCTGGGTACAGCAGCCTGAATGTCACACCTGCCTCTTGACATTACCTAATTGCTGGGATAAATTTGCTTCTCTTCTGCCTGGTGTATTTTCGAGAAGCAGTCTGCTGTCTCCACTCTTTAATACTTTCCCTTCTGCCACAGTTTTGTCAGGATCAACTTTTTCTGCTGAATGATTGCATCTTTATTAAGATAGGTCTTAGCTGCTTTTTCATGGCCAGGTTTGGAGCATACACCCTATGTGACATTTCATTTTACAAATTCTGCTGTGGAACACCATTCCAGTTGATTATTTGTGTTGCCATACCATTAATACAGTTTGTTTCTTCCAGTTTATCTGGAAAAGCAGAACATCTCAGGTTTTCTCTGTATAATTTGTCCTCTAACTCTACTTCTTCTTTTTTCAGCTTTTCCCGGTTAGGGGTTGCCACAGCGGTTCACCTGTCCGCTCATGACTGGCAGTGGAGTTTTTACAGTGTCGAGTTGCCAGCCCAGCAGTCAACCTTTCAAAGAAGGCACACACATGCACACACTGACACCTGTCCAATTTTTGAAAGGGTATGTGAGTTGGACATCAGGACTCACTGTGGGAATATGTATAAGCAAAGAACTAAAAATAACTTAAGTGTTGAGAAACAAATGGAACTTAATTTTTTGTCAACAAACACTAATTTGAGGGTCATGAAACCGGATAAAGGGGGTGGTGCTGTTCTTATGTGGAAAACAGATTACATAAAGGAGACGAAAGAAATCTTGAGTAGTAAGACATATGCACACAGTTCACTGAATGAACTAAATGGAGCATACTGGAAAGTCCATGTCCTTCTTGAAGACCTTTTCATTGATGGGCTCATGACTTTAGAGGAACATAGATTTTTAATCACGGACTTTCCAATCACATCTACTATTTTTGGGGTTCCAAAGATACATAAGGACATACACCAACCCCCTTTCCATCCCATTGTCGATACTAGAGGTTCTATAACACATTCACTGGCAACATTCTTAGATCTTCAGCTAAAGAATTTGTTAAACTCTGAACCTTCATTATGCATCGACTCATGGGATTTCTTAAAGAAAATCAATACAACTTTGTTTAATAACTCTTGCATATTCATAACAATTGATGTAAGGGATCTTTATTCTGTCATCCCTCATGACTTAGGAATAAATTGGTTCTGTGACTATCTGGTGTCAAAGGGAGTCAGACAAGATAAAACTAATATGCTGGAACAACTTCTAGACAAAGTTTTTAGAAACAACTATATTGTATTCAACAATGAGTCTTACCTCCAGATAGAGGGAGTAGCAATGGGTGCAGCATGCGGAGGCATGTATGCAAATGTGGTAATGTTGGAGTGGGAAAAGAAATTCTTATTTGAGTCTATTTTTTCTAACATTGTCATATGTATACCCATTTTCTGGATGACATATTCATCCTTTGGAATGGCCCAAGAGAACAAATAGATCCATTCTTAGATTATATAAATAATTCTACATATTTTTTTAAATTCACGCATTCTGTGAATGATAAGGAAATTGCTTACCTTGAGATTTTACTTAAAAAAGACTTAGATCATAATAGATTTATGGCTGAAATATACTGTAAAGGTACATATTCTAACAATTTTTTACACTACATGAACTGCCATTCATCCCACCAAAAACGAGGAGTCCTTAAGGGACAATTTGTAAGGGCAGCTCATATGGTGTCATTAAATTAATGCGTTTTAAAGGAATGTAGTAATTTGAAGGAAATGTTTTTGAAAAGACGTTATCCATCTGATTTAGTGGAAAACATCATGAATGAAGTAATAGAAACAAGAGCAAGTGGGCACTCCGTGCCCTTGTTAAATTTTGAATGTAATGTAGACACAAATTTTGAAGTTAATACAAGTAGTATTAGTGTTAGATCTGAATCTATAGTCTACCACTCTAGTCAATTGGATGTTGAAAGAATTGAAAAAGGAAATGAGTTTAAATTATGTTTCCTAACCAGTTTTTCCACTGATGCATACTTTATAAAGGACATACTAGTGAAAAATTGGAAACTTTTAGTATGTGAAAGGGATATAAAAGCAATTCTAGGTGATAAACCTATATGTGTGTTCAGGAAATGACATAACATCAAAACACTACTTGAATGTCAAATAGAGGCACAACGTACAGGGTACATGTACAAATGTGGGTCCTGTAAATTTTGTTCCTATATTTTAGAGGTTAATGAAGTAAATATCAATGGAATAAAAATAAAAATTAGGAACAGATTTTCTTGTACCACTGAAAGAGTGGTCTATTGTGCCCTTTGTGAACTATGTTTGTGCTTTTACATTGGAAAAACGGAGCACAAACTCAAAAACAGAATAAGTGAACACCTTAGGAATATCAGGGACAAATGCCCACTTAATGCACTTGCTAAACATATAGGGCAATATAATGAACATTCATTCAAGTTTGTTATATTAGAATCAATATCTCCCTCAGTTAGAGGTGGATCATGACCTTATTTACTGGAGAAAACAGAATTAAGTTGGCAAATCTGACTACACTGTATTCATTGGCCAAGCTTGAATGACAGCCAGTCAATTTCCAGTTTATTAAAACTTAAAGCTTTGAAAAGATAAGATTTGATATTGCTAAATATTAAATGTTCAGTAGTTAATACTCAAATTATTTCTCAACACATTCAGTAGGCTAGAGTTTGATGGCTTAAATATTCTTTTTGCATTTTAGGATTTTAAAACAACTGTTTTTCATGTTTAGATTACATAACAAACTATAGTAATATTTATGTAATTTTATAAATGTAGCTTTTTATTGTGTTGTATTTGTATAGCATGGCATTATTTATGTGGTTTTATGCATGTAATTTCTTACTTTGTTATACTTGCATTTTATAAAAAAAAAAAAAAAACGTGGTCCTTTAAAAACTATTTTGTGGATGAATGGAGGAGAGGAAGTGAGATCACAAGTTTTACCTTTTAAAAGGAAGCTGAATATAAAGTACTTTGTCTGATGAAGTTCCTGTATTAATGTTTTAAGGGGCAAAAGCGCTTACGTTTTGAATTTGGATTAAACTTGGAGTTTAAAGTTGGATTTATCTCTGCTTGCTGCATCACTGCTGTTTGCTGCATTGTGTTTGAATATGGACTACAATTTTGCTTGCTGCACTACAGCTGGTGTGAGCTTTTTATGATATTGCCAACATACTGACCGACAGGTTCAGTGGGAACTTTACCCCCCTTTCACCCCCTAAAGGGCCTATCACAATACCTGAGGAATGCCAAGTCCCTATTATCACGGCTACACAGGTAAAAACCGCACTGTCCAAAGCCAAGAATACAGCTTCCATGGGACATGATAATATCCCTGGCTGTATTCTACATGAATTACAAAGTGAACTGGCACCACACCTGAGTACCCTGTTCAATCACAGCCTCATTTTAGGCTTTGTTTCTACCGAATGGCGCACTGCTACGGTCATCCCACTCCACAAAGGGGGAGCAACTACAGAGCCTGGGAACTACCAACCCATTAGCCTGACAAGTCTGATATGTAAGGCTATGGACTGCATCATCATGGACCTTATAAATAATGACATAGGGACTCTCCAAACTCTGGACCCAACGCAGTTTGGGTTTGTGAAAGGTAGTTCATGCCTGCTCAACCTGCTAGACTTCTTCAAGTCTGTCAGCAGAGCTGTGGATGAGGGCAAGGTAGTTCACACAGCCTACCTAGATCTTGCCAAGGCCTTCAATACCATCCCTCACTCAGGAATTATAGATGGACTCAGTAAACTAGACATAAACCCCTATGTCATAAGATGGGTTGCCAACTGGCTCACTGATAGAATCCGCACTGTGAAAGTAGCGGACTCCAGATCTGACTACCGACCAGTTAGAAGTGCTGTTCAACAGGGATCAGTCCTAGGTCCTCTCCTGTTTGGCATCTACTTCTCTGAAGTTCAAGCCAACACAAAGAGACTCTGGCTGACCAAGTTCGAAGATGATTGCAAACTGGGAGCCATTATTGATTCTGCAACTGATGTAAACATTCTACAAAAAGGCCTCACTGCCACCAGTGACTGGTGCCAGAACCATGGCCTTAAGCTCAATGCCAAAAAATGCATTGTTATTCCCTTTGGGAAAAATTTGGTGCCCATGAACTACCATATAGGCGGTAGTCCACTAAACACAAAGGTTTGATAAGAGACCTGGGGACACAGGTTGACAGCAATCTCTCCTTTGATAACCACATTGCCACTGTAGTCAGAAAGTCCTTCTATGTGGCACGTCTCATTACAAAAGGTTTCTCATCCAGGAAGAAAGCGGTCATATTCCCTCTCTACTCATCCCTCATTAGACCTATTATAGAATACAACACCTCATTTGGTAGGTACCTCACTAGACACCTACAACAACTGGAAAGGCCACAAAAAATAGCTCACTAAGAGGATCTTAGGCCTTAGACATATGCCCTATATGGACAGACTCAAAAAACTCCAGCTATACTCTGTCTCTTATTGCCTACTTAGAGGCAATCTCTACTTGACCTACAAAGCCATGTCTGACCCAGAGCTGCTAGATATGCTACACCTAAAGAAATCTCAATCCCTCCATACCACACGCTCCAGGGACCTAAACCTCATTATCACAATAAACAGAACATGCTGGAGGGACAGGTTCCTAACCCAAAGACTTCCCACACTCTTGAACAAACTTCCCATTCACGTCAAGCAGAGCACTTCACTGGCCCTCTTTAAGAGAAATCTTGACGAGTGGATGGGCAATAGGAAGTTCACCCTGGGGATCACTTCAGTGGCCTTGCTTGACAGGGGCACTGGAAACTAACTTTGGGTGGCATGATGCCAGGGAATCCTCTTGGGCTAGGCTTATATAGGCTCCAGGGCCATTAGCCTAGTACACACCTATGAACCTATGAACATATGAACCTATGAAACTGGGTATATATAAATATATGTCTCATTGGAATTAAGAAACACAATGCGACATCATTACCACAAATGGAAGCTTTTCAGAAAAAAAGGGAATGACCTGAGTCTGTAAGGAGACAGCATATCAGATAATGAAACACATTTCTTTAATTGAAAGAAAAAAACTGATGCAAATGAATAACTCAACATAATCTATGCTTTAATTTAAAGCACATCATTTATGATAATGTTAGAAGACAGTGTTCATATGTTGGCATGCATCACGAGCCCCTGCAAGCCAGTATGTGTATGTTGGCTTTGTTCATACATTGCTCATTTGATCTGTTTCAGTTACTGAGAACTGAAACAGGTTTTTGCGATTAATATCATTAATATTACATCATTGTATCTAAACTTTGATATATTTTGATTTCATTTTTAATTGTACGGTTTACTGCAGTTAAGAGTCACGTGTTCTCACATGTATAATTTAGTGACAGAGGGCATTTTGCCTTTCAGTTTACATTTTGTTTAATATAATTTCTCCTTTCCCTGGTACTTTTTAAGAAACTTTATTATGCATGTTTGCTACCACAGACTCTTCGTTAAGGCCAGATGTTTGCATTTGTTTAGACTTTGTACCAGTTGGTAAAGTCTGTGGTCTAGTTTAAGCTGAAATCTATTTGGGATCAGTGTAGTGTGTCTGAGAGATAACCACTGATAAACAACTTTAATCTGGCTTTTTAATGAAATTTCTCAATTTGAATTGGTCATGCAGTTTAGTAGATGGAATTTGGAATTTCTTGTTTTCATTTTTGAAGTGGGCTAGTGCTGATTGATTCCAGTTTGGATGTTTAGCTTTGCTGGTTTTGTTTTATCCAATGCATTTTCCATCTAAACATACTGCACTAAAATTGACATATTACATTGGTCCTTGGCTTTCCTTTATTGGAAGCTACTTTAGGGATGTAGAACAGCCTAAAGCAAATCTAATTCTAATTTTCTTTATGCAGAAATGTATCAATGGGCATGTTCCCAAAAGAAACATGTTTTAGATTAAGCTACTTAGTTTCAGAATCAAACATGAAACACTTTGATATAACAAACTGGTCATTGTTTTTTAGCAGTGATGAGCTGTACATGTCTGTAATTGGACAGCATCCTTGGACCTATTTACCCTAGATTAATTTCTTATTTTTATTAGGACAGTAAAGCATCTCCATCAAATTTCTCAGTGGATGCATATTCTGGGAGTACAAACACATGCACGCACACACACTTATTTTATATATATATATATATATATATATATATTATATATTTACATATACACGCGCACACACACACACACACACACACACACACACACACACACACACACACACACACACACACAAACATATATGAATGTGTAATATTGCTTGTGTACCTTCATTTTCATGCTGAAGTAGCTTATCTATCTATTTTAAACAGAGTATCTACTGAAAGGATTAACTTCTTAGTGTTTATTTCTGTTTGTAAGACTATAAGTAGGGGATGTGAGATTATGTTTTCCGTGTTTTGCCATTATAGGTTTTGATTTAATTTTAGACTCCACTACTTACTGAGCTCTAAAATGTTCTTGTTTAACTTTTTCTATTTTTGTCTGGGTTCTACATCATTGCTGTGCTGTGAGAATCTAGCCTTTAGCCATTGATTTTCTGCTGCCAAAGACTGCTCTGTATATGTCACAGTTGTGAGTGGATGCCCTGCTTAGTGTTAGGATTGAGAATTTTTGTTTCAATACTTTATGAGATGATATTTGTGCATTATGGCCAGGAGTTACACTAAAGTTGCCACTATGTTCAGGTTTTCTTTTCAAAGAGAAAAACAGATTCATCTCAAACAAACTACTCCTCTATTTGAATGATAAAGCAACAGGTAAAAGACCACAAAGAAAAAAAAAACATGTAGGCAACAACTTCAAAAAGATCCATGTACTTTGCAATAACTTAAACCTCACTGGAAGAAGACCCATTGGCGCATAAACAAATTACCCTTAAGAGAACCAAACCTAACACAAGTAAATGTCTTCTGAATGGCCATTGCCATTTTAATTTCTATACATATTTACTGTTGTAGTTAGGCCAATAAAGCAAACCCCCACCAGATACAGACATAATATGTTTTAGTCTGCTTATCAAGTCATCAGTACAGTGTAACTTGGGCATTCTCTGAAAACACACAGCTTATAAAAAGCCTGATATTTAAAGTATTACAGTGTCTGCAAATTCTCCCAAATAAGAATTAAAACAACAGGTAAAATAACCACACAGAAAAGCTACATAAGCAGCAAAAACAAAAACAAAAAAACACAAGCAAATCAGAGTCTTCACTGGACAATTCCTTAAACCTCCTGGAAATGAAGAACAAATTTTTACTGTTTAGATAACATTCCACTTAAATCTGGCATGACCATCAGTGACTCGGTTAGCTATCTTGATGATGACTTGTTTGACCATCACACCTCTGAGGTGATTAAAAAATCCTTCTACTTTGCATACATTATCTTTTGTGGTGTCTCCTTAAGGCCCAAAAATGAATACAAGATCCAGGTCCCAGAACCTTTAGCTACTCTGATAGACTAAAAGGTCTATTCCTCTACTCATATTGTACAAGATCCTGAGGGGTGATGTCTGCTTAGATTTCGAAGTTATGAATGACTCAGCACTCTTTAATCTCCTTTCCCTAAGTAGAGCCAATGGTAAAGTAAGCACCTGCTCTGCAGAGCTAAATATACACGGGTCTATATTAGATCACTGACTACTTAAAAAAGCGAATGGTGATTATTTGACCCTATGTAAGCTAAAGCTTACAATTTTGAACTGTCAGAACAGCGATTTTTTTTTCTATGGAAAAAAATCGCTGTTCCAAAACACATACACATAACACAAGCACACCAAACAAACAGCAATCCACACACATACACCTAAAATCTTACAACTAACCCTACACTAAACTATACACACACCACTAACTATCCACTTACCTTAACCCAAATCCTAACCCTAAGGTTCGTCACCATTGCACAAGCACCTCACCTGCTCTCTAACCCTAATTCACCTAACCTGCCCTAACCCTCACGTCCATACAATCGCACACATACCTAACCCACGCCCTAACCCTAACTCACCTAACCCGCCCTAACCCTCACATCCACACAATCGCACACTTACCTGAACCCGACCCATAACTTTCCACCACAGTGCTCAAAATACTGAAGCAACAGAAACGGACAACCAAATTCTTTCCCTCGGAAAAAATTTCGTTTTATGTTGCTTCAATATTTTAAGCTTTCACTGCATAGGGTTCGATATTAGAACATTCGAAGTTTTGAAACCTCGATGTTCTAATATAGACCCATCTACACGACTATGATAATAACATCAGATGGCTTGATAGGTACCCAGCCCAATGTATTCCCCATTTGTAATAACATGCCGTCCTTATTAATCATGCAGAGTACTTCCACTGGCAACCTTTAAAACCATTCTGGAATGACTGGATGGGTGATTGCATATTTTTTCACCTGGAATGAGTAGGAAAATCTACTTAATGGGGGACATTGTTAGTCTGCAAAAAATAGTAGGTAATCTGACTAAACTCCCTGATGGTGTCCTTGAGCACAAGCTTAGTAACAACCTACGAACTTTTGAAGATGATAATTTGAAGCCAGAATCTGTTTAATTTATATAAAGGGCTTTTTTTTTTTTTTTTTTTTTAAGAAAATTGAATTCTGACCAAAAATGCTGTTTGGCTGACAAAGTTCTGCTGCTCAGCATGCCATTGACTACAAACCTAAAGTTGTTTCCAGGAACACAAACCTTGGTGTTTTTTATAAACCATATATTCACATTATTTGTATCACCCCCCATAAGTGCATGCATGTTTTGCTTTTTGCAGCAGTGCTGGTTTACTTTACTGGAATAGGCCATGTTAAACGTGGAAATCATCATAGCTGGCTTCTTTAAAATAGCAATATCAGTATTTCAAAGACACTTACATTTCATACCCCCTAACTTTAATCTGTCTCTTTATTTAACATCAATATTACATCTCATTCAATATTTATATGAAGAAGGAAATTATCAGCCATTACATCAATGTCAGAGTACTTAATGAATACCTGTTTTGAACATCTATATATATATATATATATATATATATATATATATATATATCTAATGTCAGCCAACTACTACAGATGCAAAGCACCCAACAACAAACAAAAATAAGGGCTACATATTGAACTGTGGTTGCCTGAATGTTTTGTCAGAGCTTGCATTTCTCAGTGGTTGATGGTTTTGTGTTCTTTCCATGGATGGAGGTTGAAAGAATCTATTCCACACTAACAGTATTCAAAAACAGATGTGATAAGTACATGGGGGTGACAGAAAATTCCATCACAAGATAATGAGTGTCAGATCTCTGAAAGGCATTGGATACAAGCTTGACACAAAACCCTCTGAAATGTATAATGCCATCTGAGAGACCAGACAGGGTGTGCTTATACAAACGTTATTAGAGGACAATTAATATTAGTTATGGAACATTAAATTGTCTAGGTTTACTGGAGAGTGCATACAATTTCCTAGAATACAAACATAAAATGATTGTTCCTTCTGAATCTCATTTCATTTTTTATTGTCATACCCAAACCATTCTGATTGATATGATTTCAACTTCACCAATGCAAGATATTTTAAAGTGTGCTATTTAGCAAATTATTTTTTTTTACCAGCAGCTAAACAAACCAGGTCAATTTATGATTCATTAAAAAAAAGGCTCAGAATGCTGACAGTTTTGGAAAGAAGCTGAAAAAGTACAAAAAAGTGTTTCTGGCAGCTAGCCTTGAGGGAAATAAAGGATGCTAAGGATACCTCAAAGAGTAAGGCTCCAAAAGAAATTAGCAGGGAAGGACATGGGAGAGGACTTGCTTGCAGCCTGGGATAAAGCAAATGAGAAAGCTAGTTTAATAAATATTTTACTCTTGTACTCCTGTGGAGGACAAAATAAGTATTTCTTCTATGAAATGTGACATGCTCAAACTACACTGAGAAGTAGCTATGTATACTGATTTTGAGCATCTGGATGAATATTTGGAGGAAAAATTAGAAAACATTTAAGGCACAGAAACAGATTAAGACTGTTTGGAAAAGCAAGACATTCCTAAAGGATCAAACATATTGTCAGCAGATCACCTACATATGGAATATGTTGAGCTGGCTGCTCACAGACATTTTGTGACAATTAAAAAAAAAAAAAAAAAAAAAGAAACAGCCAGTGCACCAGTGACCACACAAATTGTTTAATATTTCTCATGGGACAATTTTCCCACTGTAGTAACTGGAGCAGTAGTGCCTCTGTTGTCCAGCAGTGTTGATGCCAAAGTCTTTCATCACCCAGCCAAAGAATCAGTAATCCCTGGGATGTCAAACCTCAAAGGTCACACCAAGAGGGTCTTGCTGAGCAGTTCCTTTTTTAATGGGTGGGCCCATATCACAGATGATTGCAAACAATGTTTGGTGAAATCCCTCACAATCTGCTTACTAGTTTTTTTCCAGTACCACAGTCTGGGTAAAGTAATTGCACACAAGGGGTCTCCAAGGTAAAGGATAGAATGCTTCAGTCCAAATAGCACACTGGCAAGAACCCAGCAAGGCATAGGTATTGGGTAGGACCCCCAAATTGGGATACTGACACAAAGAAAAAGGACAAAGTGGAGATACAACAGGACCAACTTGAGAATGAATCCTCATCAAAATTAAAATTAAACTTAAGATACTAAACCATTTCAGGAGGATGCTGACTGGTGATGACCAAGAAGTCCTGGCAAAAGTCATTCATCTTAGCAAGGAGAGCTGACCCAGTGTTGATGATTTGCAGCCTCAAGTTGGATACAGTATGAGGAGTCTTAATATGTAGCAATGATTCTTCAGCAGGGACAAGTAAAATAAAATATAGTGTAAGCTCAGCAGCTCTACTCCTCCTACTCATCCCACCCTTCTGAATTTTGAATCAGCCTGTGAGCTGAATATCAGAGACCTGATGACTAAAAAAAAGTTAAATGCAGTTCTACAAACTGTCTTACAGGGAACTGAAAGCACTTAAGAAGCTGCAAACTGACCCATTGACCTGGATGCAAAAGCCAACAAGCATGGGTGCATTGTAGTCGCAAAGATTAATTGACGTAAGATGCAAACCTTCTGAGTGATTCCATGCTTTGTGCCTCCACTACCCTGGAGATGCTGCATAAGCCCTACAGGAAGATCATGGTTGCTCTGAAGGACTTACAGGACAAAGTTAACACTGACATGGCCCTATTTTTTATCCTTGATATTGAGTATCCAAGAATACCCTTCATGGTTAGTATACCTAAGCTGCAAAAATATGAATGAGCCTCTATTATGGCCAATTTTAGTCAGTGGCAGTTCTTCTACTCAGCTAATGATTACCTATTTGGAAAACACAGTCAATCGTGCATGCATGTAGATACAAAGAGTTTAAGAACAAGATTATGAACCTAATCTATTAGTTGATTGCCTGTCATGGTTGAGGTTGAATCCTTGTACACTGTACAGTCTCATGATTACAGTTTAGGTGTTGTCCATCTACTCAGTAATTTCCCCAGTACTTACAGGGAATGGAAGCTGTCATCATTTGCTCAGACTGATGCTCAACTGCTATTGCTACTCATTTAATTCCTAGATTTACAAGTATACAAATGGAGTTGCCACAGAAGCTTTCATAGCATATGGATTTGCAAAATCAGTGTTGTTTTATGGGGGATGACACCCACATATACAACAAAGAGTTGAGGCAATTTAATAAATGTTATTTTTTGGTCTGGATATATGACCTAAAAAAAACATGATGATTTTTATCAGGTACATCAACAGTTCTAATGAATTTCTGAAACTTGTGGCCCACTCTGACTCCCATAAGTTCATCTTTCTGGATGTGGCAATACACAATATTGTAGGTATCTCATCCCTTCATATGGCTCTATATCAGAAGACAACATGGACCAATAACTAGTTGCATGGATACAACATGAATGCTAACATCTCAAAAATGAATGCCATTTTCTGATTTAGTGAACTTCAACAAGAACACCATAAGAATAAAGCAGGACTTTCTTGACAAGGGCTGGAATAAGTGCTAGATGTATTACTATTTATAATCTGAGTGTGAAACTACTAACAATTTTGATGTGTGTCAGTTCTGCTGAACCACTGATTACTGACAAAGTTCTACTGTTCAACTCTACCTTTCTGCACTTCAGAAACTATTATCAGTGATATTTTGTATTTTAGTTTAATTTTACAGTTCTGTATTTCTGTAGTTCAAGAAAGAGGCATTATTAGAGGTTAAACATGATTTAATATGAAGATAATCAAGCTGAAACAACACATTTCCAAGGAGCTTCACAATTTCTGTATTGTTCAAGAATAAAAATAATCAAACTGTCAATTATACCTGTAACAGAAACGTTAATTAAGGTTAGATAGCAAGCAAACCATAGTTCAGTGTCCTTTTTCAGGTTATTTTCTCCATCTTGAATGTTCAGATGGCTTTCTTTTTCGCATAATCAACATAAAGCTCTCTAGGTGATATACAGAGTATGTCAAACTTGATAAATTAAGTCTGCATCATAATTCTTTTATTTTGATACACTTGCATGGCCTTCTTGTTTCCTCTTTATTCGTAGTTATCTTGTCCATGTAATAGTTGCAAAAAAATGTTCTAATCTAATGAGAAAGCACGTCTATTTTATAGTTCACTGAAGTTCAATACTGTTGTTATAGAAAATGGTAGTTAAAATACAAAATGGAAGCCGGGGATATAAATCATATAAAATCTTTCAATAAGAGCGTAGCTGGCTACACACTGGAACTCAATAAGACCCTGAAAGTTAGAGAAACTGAGCACTGCTAAACTTATTTCCTCAAAGGGACTCATAAAGAAAAGAACTCTCACAACCATTTCTGACTATGGCTGGATATGTGCATTCAAAAATCATGAGTTACTTTGTTGACTTATAACCTGGATGCAAGGGACATGTGAGATATCCTAACTAATTACTGGAAAATTATTATGGGTAGGAAAATCATCCACATTATATTGGGAGACTAAATTAATATTTATGACAAAGAAGCCAAAAGCCTTTGTGACTGAGCTGATCAGGGGAGTCTAGTTCTTCCCTTTCCTCATTGAGTTATGGCCAGGACATTTACATATATAAGGAAAGGTAATGAGGGTACCTCCTGTCTTGCTGTCTCCTATAGTTATTCTTAGTGATTACAGAGAATCAGTACCATTTATTGATTGAACTATACAGGTCCTTGAGTATAGGCTTTAATTTTTCACTGTAATGTGCCTAGAAGGAAACAATATTTTTCCCAACATGCTTTCTAAATATTATTTACATAATGACTTAAATTCAAAAGTATTGGTATCGTTATGAAACTCCAGTCCAATTTCTGTTTTAGTGCAGGAAGCCTGACATATTAAATATTCTCTTTACTCGGCTTTAAATACTCCTCTTTAAAGGACATTCTTAATGAGATTAGATAAGTTTTCAGTAAACATACCTAGCTTTCTTGTCTATAATAAAATTTTATATAAATGAGAGTAAGCTAAAGGTCAAAGACTAAGCATCGAGGACCCAAACCTTTGTTTGGTGGGGGGATGAAGTCAATGTGTAGTTTAATACCAGAATGATATGAAAAATAATGGGTTTGAGTTTACAGTCTTTAACAGCAGGAGAAAATGAGTAGGGAGTGAGAAAAGCAGTCAGTCCTAGAATAGGATTTATGACAAACTGAAAAGAAAAAAAAACAAGATTATCCCAGGTAAAATAATCTGAAAGTATTAAAAGAATCCATGAGTTCTCACAAAGCATTAAAAGGAAAGGTTACTACAGCTGACTGAGAGTTACATTTATAGTTTTTCTGACCATTAAGAGTTGCATTCTATTCACCATTATTAACTGAAAAATTATTTAAATATTTATTTATTTAAATTATAAAATGTTTTTATTTAAATATTTATTTAAATTATTACTAAACCCAGAAATTATAATATACCGATAATAAATAAATTCAAGCTGATTGTGACGGGGAGCGTACATATTCTTAATAAAAACTAAATAAAAACAAGAATGTGAAAACTAATATAACACTATTTTCATAATCTGTCAATGTCAGGCTTATTATTTAATTGATCTTATAGGTTCATAGGTTCATACTAGGCTATCTGCCCTAGGGCATTTATAAGCCTAGCCAGAATGTGTTTGGCTTTCGCCACCCATTTTAAATTTATTTTGCTATGCCCTTTTTCGAGGTTAGTATACTGTGCCTCTGTCTAACAGTGACACAGAAGTGATACCCGGGGTAAACCTACGATCTCCCATCCACTCATCAAGATTCCTCTTGAAGAGAGTCAATGAGGGACTCTGCCTAACCTGGACTGGGATGTTATTCCAGAGTGAAGGGAGCCTCTGGGTTATGAATCTGTCCCTCCAGCATGTCCTATTTATTTCAGTGCTGAGGTTCAAGTCTCGAGCGTAGCTCGATGGGATTTGGATTTTCTGAGGTGCAGCATGTCCATTAATTCGGTTGGACATGGCTTTATACGTCAGGCACAGATCGCCTCTGAACAGGCGATATGCCACTGAGTAGAGCTGGAGTTTCTTTAACCGGGTAGCATATGGCATCTGTTTGAGCCCTTTGATCCTTTTGGTGAGGTACTTTTGGGGTCTTTCCAGTTGCTGCAGGTGTCTGGTAAGGTACATCCCAAAAGGGGCATTGTACTCAATTATGGGCCTGATGAGGGATGAGTAAAGAGGCATGATGACCTCCCCTGATCTAGATGTGAATCCTTCATGATTAGGTGGGCTATATAAAATGTTTTTCTAACCACTTTGGCCACGTGGTTGTCAAATGAGAGATTGCTATCAACTTGGGTCCCCAGGTCCCTAATTACTTCTTCTGTACTTAATGGATTACCACCTATGTGGTAATTTGTGGGCACTTTGTTTTTGCCAAAGGGGATGACTATACACTTTTTGGCATTTAGCTTGAGGCCATGGTTCTGGCACCAGTTGTCTGTTTCTATGAGGCCCTTTTGGAGGATGCTTGTGTCGGCTGGAGAGTCGATTATGGCGGCCAGTTTGCAGTCATCTGCGAACTTGGTCAGCCACAGTCCTTCCGTGTTGGCCTGTACCTCCGAGAAATATATACCGAACAAGAGAGGTCCCAGGACTGAGCCTTTTGGGACACCACTTGTAACTGGTTATTTATTTATTTAAATTATAAAATGTTTTTATTTAAATATTTATTTAAATTATTACTAAACCCAGAAATTATAATATACCAATAATAAATAAATTCAAGCTGATTGTGACGGGGAGCATACATATTCTTAATAAAAACTAAATAAAAACAAGAATGTGAAAACTAATATAACACTATTTTCATAATCTGTCCATGTCAGGCTTATTATTTAAGTGATCTTATAGGTTCATAGGTTCATACTAGGCTATCTGCCCTAGGGCATTTATAAGCCTAGCCAGAATGTGTTTGGCTTTCGCACCCATTTTAAATTTATTTTGCTATGCCCTTTTTTGAGGTTAGTATACTGTGCCTCTGTCTAACAGTGACACAGAAGTGATACCTGGGGTAAACCTACGATCTCCCATCCACTCATCAAGATTCATCTTGAAGAGAGTCAATGAGGGTCTCTGCCTAACCTGGACTGGGATTTTATTCCAGAGTGAAGGGAGCCTCTGGGTTATGAATCTGTCCCTCCAGCATGTCCTATTTATTTCAGTGCTGAGGTTCAAGTCTCTGCTGCGCGTAGCTCGATGGGATTTGGATTTTCTGAGGTGCAGCATGTCCATTAATTCCGGGTTGGACATGGCTTTATACGTCAGGCACAGATCGCCTCTGAACAGGCGGTATGCCACTGAGTAGAGCTGAAGTTTCTTTAACTGGGCAGCATATGGCATCTGTTTGAGCCCTTTGATCCTCTTGGTGAGGTACTTTTGGGGTCTTTCCAGTTGCTGCAGGTGTCTGGTAAGGTACATCCCAAAAGGGGCATTGTACTCAATTATGGGCCTGATGAAGTTTTCAGTAAACATACCTAGCTTTCTTGTCAATAATAAAATGTTATATAAATGAGAGTAAGCTAAAGGTCAAAGACTAAGCATCGAGGACCCAAACCTTTGTTTGGTGAGGGGATGAAGTCAATGTGTAGTTTAATACCAGAATGATCTGAAAAATAATGGATTTGAGTTTACAGTCTTTAACAGCAGGAGAAAATGAGTAGGGAGTGAGAAAAACAGTCAGTCCTAGAATAGGACTTATGACAAACTGAAATGAAAAAAAAAAACAAGATTATCCCAGGTAAAATAATCTGAAAGTATTAAAAGAATCCATGAGTTCTCATAAAGCATTAAAAGGAAAGGTTACTACAGCTGACTAAGAGTTACATTTATAGTTTTTCTTACCATTAAGAGTTACATTCTATTCACCATTATTAACTGAAAAATTATTTAAATATTTATTTATTTTAATTATAAAATGTTTTTATTTAAATATTTATTTAAACTATTACTAAACCCAGAAATTATAATATACCGATAATAAATAATTTCAAGCTGATTGTGACGGGGAGCATACATATTCTTAATAAAAACTAAATAAAAACAAGAATGTGAAAACTAATATAACACTATTTTTATAATCTGTCCATGTCAGGCTTATTATTTAAGTGATCTTGATTTTTTTTTGAATAGGTGCACCCAAATTATTGGTGAACTTTTCAGCTATAATGATGGCTTGAACCACTTTTCTTAATATTATACCATTAGGATGTTACTGTATATGCCTTCCATTGCAAAATTATAGTAACTTTAAAAAATGATAAAGGAATACATTTTTCTTACATTGCTTCTGCTGTTTAAATCTGAAGTGAATATAATTTTACCATAGGAAACACATAAAGTCCTCTTCCCTTGTTCTGGCTTTACTGGAAAAGCTCACACAGACTCTACCATAGCTTGCTGTGAAGGAAAGGTTAGTTTGCTTTTGATTTGTTGTACTTTGTGTTACTTCATTGCCTTTTTCTACTTTGTATACTGTGACTTGTTTTCTTTACACTGTGTTTTACTTGTATTTTGCTTTTAATTGCATATTCAATCTTGAAAAGAGACCACAGCTGTGTCTCTTGTGAGTCAGACAGAAATTAGAAAAGGTCAACTAAGGAATCAAACAAAAGTTAAAACAGGTCAGTTAAGGTTAATCATCTGTGAACTGAGGGGGTAGAGCTAGGAACAAAACTTTCTATTTAAGGGGTAAAATAAAACATTTCAAGCTTTACTTTAAAAGCTCACCCAGACTCTCCCACAGCTTGCTGTGAGAGAAAGGTTAGTTTGCTTTTGATTTCTTGTATTTTGTGTTACTTTATTTTCTTTTTTGATTTTGTATGTGGTGATTAGTTTTCTTTATACTATTTTACTTGTATTCTGCTTTTAATTGCATATTAAAACTTGAAAAGAGACTGCCGTTGTGTCTCTTCTGAGTCAGACAGAATTCTTCCCCACCCTTCCACCCTGTTACTGTTGCATTCTTAAACACCACTGTCTTTCTAGTTGCCTGCCCCTTGTGTTAATTTGACCATATATTTCCTTCTCTCCCTCCTTTCACTGGCTGGTGTGAGTAAGCACAAAATTATCATTTTGTGAAATCGCTCCCCTTCAACTATTTAATTTTATTGGCCATCCCACTGTATTCCATAGTACCAGAATACAAATGTGCCCACCCCCTTTCAATCTATCCTGATATTTTAAAAAGAGTAGGTCTCCACTTAGACAGCTAAAACTTAAGTAACCCACTTTCATATCTAACCGCTTAGTGTATACTGCAGTGTTTAGGATAAACCATTTTTTCATCTTACCTTTAAACATCTATTGCAAAGCCACCAGTTATTGGAGAGCCCATATTCTACCTCTCAGTAGTCATCCTGGGATTAGTGCTTCTGTTTTCTCCTGGTGAGAGAAGGAGTACAGGGACATTATTTCCTGAAGACTGCTGATCACCAGAAAGCCTAATAACTGCTTTATAGGTGACAGTTTGGAATCTGTGCTTATATTCTGGTCCTGGTGAGAGAAGGAGCAGAGTGCATTGACTCCTGACTGTTTCTGGTTGGAGAGTGAGTGGCTGTGATAATGTTCCTGATTGGCCTGGTTGCTATTCAAAGCATCTACCAGGAAAAGGCAACAAGCCTACAGACCCTTGCATCATCTCGGACAAGGTTGTGGATCACCAAACAGGCTGTTGAGATTGGTGCTAACATTTTGCTTCAGGTGAGAGAAGAAGCAAATGAGAATTGTACCCCAAGAGAGTAAAACTGTGGTGGGACCAACATTAGTAGTAGCCAGGCAATAGCCATTCACGTGACTCCCCTCTTTTCATCATTCTTGACAAGCTAATTCTTTGTTTTCAGTAAGTGCTGCTTGATTTGTTTCTAACTTCAGAATATCTGCCTAAATACTTCATCCTTAACTTTTTAGGGTCTACGTATTAGTTTCCTCTCAAGTGTTTGGAAGTGCTTTGTATAAACTCAGACACCTTGAGTGATATTTTCCCTGTAAAAGCACAATTTAAATTTCTTCAATACCTAGTTGCACACATGACAACTAGTTTGCAGTGATAAGCACTGTCCCCATAGTTGAAACCAGATACTCCTGACAATGATTGATATTCTCACTCCAACTGTCTAACCAATAAAAAAGAGTCTGTTGCCATGGATATGAACTTTCTTACTGTCTCTTTTACTAGCTTGGTGGATATGGGCATCCTGAGGCAATGTAGAAATTAACTCATGTTTACTGACACCTAGTTAATTCTCAAACAAACTGATATGGAATGTGAGAGACGTATTTACACAATGTCACTGGAGGCAAAGCTCTCACATAAAAGTACTCCTAATGTCAATAAGGTTGTCAGTAGTAGACATGCTGCACCCATCATGCACAATTCAAAGCAGACATATCGACCCACATATGCTAAGGCACTTAAATGTAACCTTCCTAAGCCACAAAGACCTCCTAGATGAAATACACATAACAAATACCCTCAGCAGCCCCAAATGCACTCTTTGTAAACAACACCTACATCAACACATAGAGTTACATCTTATGGAGCCTCTACCTCTAAGTGCATAAGGCAAGCCACCACACAATCCAACAGTCTAGTCATTGGAGACTCCATTATGAGAGACACTGATGTCCTTCTCACCAGGCTGAGTAAGGAGAAAGTCAGGGTCAGTTGCTTATCAGGGGCTAGGATCCACCCCATTACGCAGCCACTCATGTCATTGGACCACAATTACCAATATGACTCAGTCATAATCCATGTGGGAGTAAATGACCTGAGACATACCTCCTTAGACTATATGAAGAGAGACATCATGCAGCTCTTGGAATATGTGTCTCAGGTTGGTATAAGCTTAGCATTGAGCAGCATTTTACCTTCTTCAAGGATGATGCCACAATACAAAAAAAAGATGATTGACTTTAATAATTGGCTTAGTTTCTGGTGTCATTCTAAGGGAGTGCAATACCTGTCAGCATGGAAGGAGATGGTCAACAGACAATGCTGCTTTGCCAGGGATGGTCTGCAGTTCTCCCCTTTAGGCTTTCGAATATTAGCTAAAACATTGTCTTCCCCGATAGTGCTTTTTTTAGGCAGTGCCAAACTGAAAGTACTTCCAACATATCAAATCAAAACTAATAAAATCTAAAGGCATTATTGCTCAATGCTAGGAGTCTAAACAAAAAACTTCACTCCCTAGAAGCTCTCTTTACCCTAGAGAATGTTGACATCTGTGTGGTCATTGAGACATAGTTTAAAGCCATGGACAGCACACCAGCAGTGCTAGGTTATAATGCCTTCCACACATTTAGGCCAGTTACTTCACAGGCAGGGACTAAAGGTGTAGGTGTCTGTATTTACATCAAAGATAAATATACTTCAAGGCTGGTCAAACAGGGTGATACACTTGAGTTACTCCATGTTCAAATCACCATAGGCAAAATTCAATACCAATTCCTTGCAAGCTATAGTCCCCTCCTCTATGACCCAGAAAACCCATACCATGTATTTAAACGTATTAGAAACACTAACCATCCAACCCAATACCATATTCATGGATTACTTTAATTACCCCACTATTAACTGGGAATCCTATATGACACCAAATATACATGCACAGAGATTCATGGATTTTGTAAACACAAACTCTCTAGACCAGATTGTCAATATACCAAACTAATAAAACTCAAAACTAAATTGACCGGACTCAGTGCGAATATGTTTGACATCTTGAAAAAAATGTTTACAGAAAGAAAATACCCCTTGAAAATGGTGGATAGAATATTTGAGGAAGTTAGGAGAGGTTGGGGTACCAAATATCCCCCACTACTGGGGTCAGAATTTGTAAAAAAAATGGTAAGGAGGGTGATAACAAATTTGAAAAAGCCCTAGTATTGGAACACAATGTTTATCCCCAGGAAATTAGGAATGCTATAAAAAAGAATTGGAGTATTTTCAAGCTGAACTGTGAAGTTTCCCAGTTGGTAGGGCCGGAGCCTTCGTTTATTTGTAAAACCGGTAGGAATTTTAAACAAATTTTAGAAAATGGTAACAAAATGGGCAAAATCCTTAGTAATAGTACGGCACCTTGTGGTAATTGTGCACATTGTAGTTATATTATTAAGGAAAAACCTTTGGACAATGTTATGCACACCAAGGTGTTGTTTGTGAAAGGTAATTGTAGTACCAATAGACTGGTATACTTAACAAAATGTGAAATCTGTTCAGGATACTATATTGGGAAGACAAAGAGATCTTAAAAATCAAGGATTTATGAACATCTCTGAGATCAGGAAGAAAAGAGAAGTTAATGCATTGTACAGACACTCAGTGATGTGTACCAATTTTTTTTAAATTCAGTTTTGGAATTTTGGAAAGGGTTCAAGTTCATGCAAGGGGAGGGGATTGGCAAAGATGTTTATTAAAGAGAGAATTAATTTGGCAGTTGCAATTAAATGCAATATCTCCCCCTGGGTTAAATGAGCAGGTATCCCTTAAACCTATACTGTGTGAAAAAGCAGACTTGTTAAAATTACTTTTGAAGATGATTTTGTAAGTTATTAATGCCCCTCCTTATTGTATATAAATGATTTTTTGGAAAACTGTTTTTTATAACACTGGATGGTATGAACTGTTACTTATGTGTTGTGGACCTATAAACATATTCAATAACTTAATTAATAGTATTTCACTATTGGTTAATTAATTTTACCAATTTAATATAAAAGATGGTTAATGGGAGTGCATTTTATTTGATGAAGTCTCTAAGAGAGATGAAAGTGCTTATTTATGGTGTTTTATGTTATTAAATGAACTGTGTTTTATTTGCACTGAGTCCGTCAATTTCGTTTTGGGTTTTATTAGTTTGGTGATTTTTTGTCCGTTTTTACTTGTTTCTTGTAGTCAATATGCCAACCAGGGGTGCAACCATACTGGATCTGGTCTTTACTAATATGGGAGAGTGCTACACACCCCATACTGTAATGCCTTACCTGGTAAGGTCAGACCACAAAATGGTCTCCTTTGAAGTAAAGATAAAATCTGGACCCCCAGTTAAACTTGGAATATTCAGGAACTATTCTAAGACTAACCTCCTGCTGAGAACCTGGCAAAATTTCAAGTCCCCATAAACCCTGAAAATGCTGCTGCCTATGCAGAACTGTTCACAGAAACCCTGTACAAGCATATTAATAGCTGCATAGAGGCAGCTGTACCCACCAGGAAGAAGTACAGAACTAACTCAAAAAACAAGCCACCCTGGTGGAATCACAAAATCAATAGGCTGTATAACAGGAGGAAGGAAATCATGGCAAAAATTAGGTTGTGCAGCACCCAACAAGATAAAAGCACTCATCAAGCTAAACAAACAACTCAGATGACAAATAAAGTCTGCCAAAGCCAAATGTGAGGTAAGTTTGGCCTCCCAGGCAAGGACAACCACAAATCATTCTTTAGCTATATCCACAACATCAAAGACAATACACATTGTAAATGGAGTCACCTATACTGAACCAGAAGACATTGCAAACCTCCTGGCTGATAAAGTCAGCTCCAACTTTACTCCTCTCTCCCCTCAACCTTCCCTCAGGAAATATCATCAAATATAACTCCCCCTACTATCACTAGGGAACAGGTCCTTAATGCTCTCTCTAAGACCAAAAACACTGCATCATTGGGCCCAGACCTTATCCCAGAATGCCTTCTAAATAGCATGACCTATCATAAATGAAGAAAGGCAACAGCTATCCCTCTGCACAACGATGGGCCATCTACAGACCCTGGAAACTACAGACCCATAAGTTTCATTAGTCTAATATGTAAAGCTATGGAAAGAATTATCATGGAGATGATCAATAGAGATATAGTAAACCTCCAGACACTGGACCCAACCCAGTTTGGTTTCGTCAAGGGCATATCATGCCTACTCAACTTGGTGGACTTCTTTGAGAAGTTCATCAAAGCAATGGATGAGGCCAAAATCGTTCACACTGCCTACCTTTGACCTGGCCAAGGCATTTGACACAATACCCCACTCGGGCATTGTTGACAAACTCAAGAGGTTAGGTACAAACCCATATATCACCTAGTGGATAGCCAAATGGCTCAGAGACAGAACGCAAGAAGTTATAATCGGGGAGTTCACCTCTAAAAAGAGGCCAGTCACAAGTGGAGTGCCTCAGGGATCAGTCCCTGGAGACCTCCTTTTTGGCATTTACTTTTCAGATGTCAAGGCCAATGTAAATGGTCTCTGGCTGACTAAATTTGCAGATGATTGCAAATTAGGGTCTGTCATTGAATCTCACTTTGACACAAATGTTCTCCAGGTGGGGCTGACACAGACAAACAACTGGTTTCAGAGCCATGGACTAAAACTAAATGCCAAGAAATGCATAGTAGTATCCTTTGGGAAGTCATACATCCCTGGTAATATCATATTGACAACACACCCCTTAGAGCTGACCCTGTAGTCAGGGACTTAGGGGCATATATAGATAGTAATCTAGCCTTTGACCATCATGTGGTGAGGAAATCATTCTATGTTACGCAAATTATAAACAAAGGTATGGCATCTAAGTCCAAGGAAGTCATTGTTCCACTGCATTTGGTATTCATCAGTCCTTTCATTGAGTACAATGCCCCCTTTGGAATGTACTTAACCAGTCATATCCAATAATTGGAATGTCCACAGAGGTTCCTCACTAAAAGACTACAGGGCATAAGTAAAATGTCCTATGCAGACTGCCTCAAGGCACTATCCCTGTATTCTGTCTCTTACAGGCTTTTGAGGGGAGATCTATGCCTGGCATACAGGGCATTGTCAGACCCCACTCTGGTGGATCTCCTGCATATCCACAAAACAAAGAGTACCAGAATTATCCATTCTAAAGACTTAAACCTTGCCTGTGATATAAATAGGACCTGATGGAGAGATAGGTATGCATCCCAGAGACTACCATGTCTATGGAACAGGCTCACCATCCATGTGAAGCAGAGATCCTCCCTAGTCCAATTCAAGTGCAACTTGGGCAATTGGATGTGAAACAGGAAATTGATCCCTGGTTTAGCACCTATGTCTCTAATGGACACAGGTAACCTGTAAATGGTTCATCTCTTAGGCCCATACTTATACTTATCAAGGGTATCAGAACTTGTCAGAGATTTGGGATGCATGGCTAGGCTTAAAAAGGCCCTTGTGATTGTTAGACTAGTAAACACCTATGAACCTACAAACCTAGCTATCATGTGTCTTGAAGGATTTCAGTCCTTATGTCATCAGACCTTAAACTCTCTTTGATAGTCAGGGATTGTATATTCTAACTTCAATTTGAATAATTTTAAGAACGTATCCTAAAATCCAGCATGACATGCCTAGATTGAAACATATGCTCTGGCTTTTACTGCAGGCTGTCTCCATAGAAACCTAAGAATAAAATGTACATCTGCCCTCACCTACAGATGTCTCAAAGTGAACATTTATTTGCTAAAGAGGAACACTTCTCATTATATCAGTGTTCTCATATTTATTTTCTTACACAAAAAGGGACCTTAATTCAGACAGTCAGCTATGCAAAAGTAAGAGAAAACATATCAACTCTACTTAAATTATGACCTGTGCACTTTTACACCCCATCCTCCAGCTCAATAACCCAAGATTACAGCATATTAACTTAAACATGCTTTTGTTCAGCCGTTCTTCTCTTTTTACATTGTAATGTAAGAAAAAAGGCACTTGCTTACTATAGTATCTTTATCACATACAGCAATAACTGAAAAAGCTTTACTACATGACATATAATTTATATCATAGATTGTTTTATGCAAATACTGTCAAGAACATACACTGTTTTATTTATAGTTACCCTTCTTTCTTTTTCATTTCTCTTACTGTCTTTCCAAGCACTAATGACATGAAATGAGGTATATTCTTTTCAGTCCCCTACAAGTTTAACAAAGCCAATAAAAGTCCAATCTTTTCTCTTTTTCTTGCCAAGCCATATTTCATAAATGTGACTGATGTTTTATAATATCATATTTATTTATTGATTTCAGTATTGCTGGTTTTCATCCTGTTTATCTCCAGCTCCCAACCCCAGACTCCAATTCAAGCCCAAGGAACTCCTGATCCTTCTGGTCATCTCCTGTTTTTTTTCCCTGTCTCTCAAGCATTTTAGTTTGGAACATTAGAGAAGATTTTACTGGCAAAATCTTTCTATGAGCTTTATTACCAGAAGGATGAGAAGCAGAGTCCCTTTCTGTTTGTTGGCTCACTTTTTGTTGGGCAAACTTTTGTATTTTTTCCTTAGCCTGTTCTTCATCAAAAATGACTTTGATCCTACAGAAAAAATATTCTGAAGACAGATAGATACAACAGCTTGAATCTCACACCCGCCTCTCAACATTCCTTGATTGCTGGGATAAATCTGCTTCTGTTCTGCCTGGTCTCCAGTGAATAATCATTTTCCACACACTCTTATGTCTCCAGTTTTAATACATTTTAATAAAATGCCCTTCCACCAACATTTTGTGGCAACTCTTCTTACTGGTATGATTGCATCTTTACTAATACAGGTTTCTAATGGCCATGTTTGGAACACAAACATGATGTGCCCTTTCAATTAACAAATCCTGCTGTGGATTACCAGTCCAGTTGCTTATTTGTGCTTTCATAAAATTAATATAGTCTGTTCCTTCCATGTTCCATGTTACAGCAGAAAATCTCATGTTTTGCTTGCTCTGTCCTCTAACTATACCATTTTTTGAAACAACTCTTCTTGAGCAGTATCATGTTCAGCATGCCTTTTCTTCATTTCATGTTCTAATGGTTGCAGTTTTATCAGTTCCTCTGAATAACCATTTAAAGCTTCTTCCACTTTTTTCCAGCCTTTGGTTATTTGAGTCATCATAATTCTTCAATTTTTTGCTTATTTTAATCAGCTCTGAGCAAATTTGATATATTCTTTTCTTTAGATTACTAGAAGCCATGTCTTTCACCAAAGCTGGAGCTTGAATTAATTTTTGCTTTAACAGCTGCAGGATTCTTCCCAGTCATTGCGTTTTCTCTTCACCTTTTCTAGTTGAGTTTCTTTCATACTCTCCAAGCTTCTTCTTGTTGCATGCAGGCAGTGTACTTACTAGCCAGTACTAAATGTGACAGAGTTACTGGCCCTATTTCTCAGTTTCTTTTTTTCACATTTGGAGAGCTGAAATTAAGCTTTTGATCAGTCTGCAGCATTCTTGAAAGCAGTAGACTAATACATATGAAGCATGTTTGCTATCCAAAGTGGCCATTGCTAAGTTGATCATTGTTTTGATATTTGGTCTTTCACATAAACTCTTGTTTCCAATTCATTCCTAAACAGGCAAATGGTTAATGAACTATTGAAATTTGTATGATATTCCACATTACTCAGAATATCTGTAAATATATTTTCAGCTCCCAAGTAGCTAGGAGGTTTGAAAATCTCTGTCTTCTTTTGATAATACTTTGCTTCATGTGTTGTCAGAATAGCTAAAGCCTTAAACCTTCAAACCAGTCTAAATTCTTCGGCTCCAGTCTGGATCAGAAATGGTCCAAATTTTTATCTTATTGACTTCTTAGCTTAATGACTTTTATCATTGATTGACCTTAAACCTCTCAACAAATATAGTTTGGATACTGACTAATTTGTCCAGAGATGCTGCAGAATGGGGTGGAGTGAAGTATAGTCAGAAGTTAGTGGGAAAGGAAACTAGGCATGGTGGATTGGGTGTGAGAGAGTTAAACTGAATGGGAAGTGAGGGAGTGTTTTGAGTAGGACGTGAGGTAGGAGGTAGGGAGGAGTTAGATGGGCTTTACTCATTAGCTGAGAATCAAAGGGATAAACTTTGGCGTGGGCTTACTGATAAGCCTACAGCCAAGATGACCAGTCAGTTTGTAGGTATTGTTGTGAAGGTAGGACTTGTACATCATTATGGTGTTTTGTGAATGACCAGTCCATTTTTTTTTCTCATTGAGGTAGGTAGTTTTGTGCATGCTCTACTTTGTGGGACAAATAACTTCAAGAAGCTTTAGATTTTGTTTAGAAATTAATAATAGCTGCTGTTAGATGCACATAACAAGAAACATAATTCCACTGCATGTAGTTAGCATTATTTGCTTTGGAGAAGGCTGTGCTTGGGGGTGAAGGGGCTAGCCATTGGGGTGTTATGTCTGTAGGCCATTGATAATTGTTGCTGGGCATTTTTTCCTGATCTGCTCATGCAGTTTTCCTGTCTGTACAGCCTTGTGGGGGTGTTTGGATTGTTGTTGGTGTGAGTGACAGTGATTTGAGTTTTAAGGACTGCCTTGTTCATGGTTGATAGCTTTGAAGGCTGCACATGTGCGATTGGGGCCTTTGGTTTGTGCAAATGTTATTTTGACAAGCTTGATGCTCATGGTAGTGATCCTGTTTGTTGGCCTTGTGGGTGATGCTGGGGCCTTTGTTTGTTGTGTGATAGGGGTGGTGCACATGAGAGATTGTGCATGGCAATTTGCTCCATTAATTAAAAAAACAAAAAAAGGAAACAAATGGGCTTGGGGTCTTGGTTCGAGGAGATTGATGCATGCATGTATTGTATCAGTAGGCTGTTTAGGTCAGAAGGAAGAAGTTGGAGTGGGGGCATTATTTCTATGTTTTCAGGAAAGTCTGGCTGACTACTGCTCATGCATGTCTGACCACAATAAGTTGATCTAGATCAGCGTGGTCATATGTTTTTTCACTGTCAGCCAAGTCTATCCTGCGAAATAATCACAGAATAGAAGGAGGTTTTCTTTTGAGGGTTGCGGTAAGGGCTTACTGAAGAGAAATCTTAGATATTTTACAAAATAATGGTTTTGGCAATTTCCTTTCATCCCATACAGAGTGAATAAACTGACTGTGCACCTAGTGCTGTTAGGCAGCAGGAAGATGAACATGAGTTTAAATAAAACTGCAGTTCATTAGCAAATCTGGCTCTTCTAATCCTCCAATCACCCAAGAATCCATTTAAGTATATATAAGCTAACCTAGGTGTCAAATTCTCATAGTTAATTATAGTTAGTTGGGATGTGTGGGGATCCCCCCTGACATGTTATGTTTACTTGAGACAGAAACATTTGGTGGTTGAGGCAGTGGCTTTTCTGTTATGCGGGCCATTGTTTCTGTGGCTTTGGGTGGAGGTGGGGGAGTAGCTGGTGGGTGTAAGGTCTTCCAAATGGCTTCACCTTTGATTGTGGCCAGTGTATGCCATGAAGTCATTTTGCACAATCTCAGTAGCTGGGGCACATCGCATTATCAGTAAACTAAAGGACATGGAAAGTTAGGTAATGGCAGGTTTTTTTTTTTTTTTTTTTTTTTTAATAATGGTTGTTCTTTTCTTCAGATGGTGATGAAGTGCACCTTGGATGAGAGCTGGGCAGCTATTGTAGCTCAGGCAGAGGAGTTTTTCAAAGAGGCAGCATCATCGGAACTGCCCACATCTGATGTCTGGAATGCAACAGGTGGCAAGAGGCATTCCCAGCCAATGAGGCAGACATCGTTCACCAGAAGGATGCATGCCCGAAAGTCTGCATCGGGTCCACTGAATAAAGATGCTGTTGCCCAGGCATTGGATCCACAAGCAGCTGCAGGTAATGGCAATACTAGGTTGGTTATATGTAATGATACTATATTGGTTGGCCTGGGGGGACGGGTTTCAGTTTTGGGTAGGTTAGGATAGGTGCTACAGGGTCTTAATGATGCTAATTGCACTGAAGGTCAGGAGTTGTTTGGATTGGGATAACAGTCACAGGACAATGCATCACATGGGGATGTGGATATGTTGCATGATGACATGGGAAGTCAGTTGTTGAGGAGGTCGGTTTCAACTTCAGAGCACTTGGATTAGTCACAGCATGAGGTGGGTTCGGATTTTGAAACCTGGCTGCATGACTTATTGGCTACACAGTCACTTAGTGACTTTCAACAGAGATGGAGGGGGTTACTACCCTGCATATCCCTCCTTCTGCTAAAGAAAAGATATGGAAAGGTGAGTATGTGGATACTTTTGAAAATGATAGACTCCAATGGGGTGTAGAGGTTGTTGAGGTGGAGACTGCTGGGAATAAGGATTTGCTGTCAGCCTTAGCAACATTGGGGCAGAGAAGGATGGGAAAGTTTGGAGCCAGGACTTGAAAAAATTGAGTTTAGGGTTTTGTGTATTACATGGTAGCTTGTTTAGTGGGGGATGGTTCACAAACTCTCCACCTGTTGGCTTATTTTTTAAGCATTCAGGAGGCGCAGAAGTTGTGTTCAGGGAATGCATGGTTATGGTATGACCAACATTTTCACAAAAAAAGCTGTCAATCAGTCCTTGAGATGGGAGGTGAGGAATCTGGATATTTGGCTGGTGACTATACTTGATAGTGTGAGTGGTCAAGCTAAGATACCTAAGGAAGTGGGAGAGAATGTAGGCATCTGTTGGGCATTCAATAAAAGTAGATGTGCTTGGCCTGTACGCAGGTTTTCTCACACTTGTTTGATTTGTAGTGGGGCACATTCAGCAGCACAATGCTGGTGGCAGGAAGGAGATTGGGGGCAAGCATCTCTTGCCATTGGTGAAGGTGGGAAACTCCAAATGCTAGGGCAGCAGGGGATTAGGGTGCAAGATAGTTTTTGAGGGCAAAATGGCACCTCAACTTTTTGAGGGCAGAGAGGTTTATCATCATTTACATTCTCCCATTAAAGTATACATGTTGCAATGCTTTTAGTAGGCTTCTCTGATATGGAGGTAGCTTTTGAACTGATTACTGGGTTTTCAAGGTTTTTTTCCATCAAGTCAGTGGTGGAAGAGATGAGGGAGTCTGTAAAAACTAATGTTCTGTTTGAGGGAAGGAGGAAATTTTGCAGGGGTTAATTGAGAAAGAGTTGCATGCTGGAAGGATCTTGGGCCCATTTGACCCCCCCCCCCCCTTTGCTAGGTTTAAGGTGTTCCCTTTGGGTCTAGTTCCAAAAAAGATGCCTGGGGAATTTCAAATGATTCACCATCTGTCCATCCCTAATAGAGGGTAAGTTAATGATGATATTTGAAAGGTGGACACGCAACTCCAGAATGTTCCTTTGGACAATGCTATTGAGGTGATCAAGAGGTTTGTGGACCCTAGGCTAGTGAAAGTGGACATTGAGTCTGCATTCTACTTGTTGCTAGTTCAAGAGAATGAATGACTGTTGTTGGGTATGGTGGTTGATAAGAAATTTTACTTTGACAAGGCCATGCCTATGGGCAGCTTGGTGGTGTGAGGTACTTTTGAGAAATTCAGATCTGATTTCCACTGGATATGGCAGCAAAAGGTGCTCAGTCAGAGGACCGTTCATTACTTAGGTGATTTACTATTGGTGGGAGAGGGGCATGAGAAAGCTTCAGAAGGACTAAAGTTGTTCATTTGTATGTGCAAGGAATTAGACGTCCCCCTTGGCATGGGGAAATTGGAAGGTCCAAGCAAGGTTACATGCTTCTTAGGGTTGACAGTTGATGCAGGTAGGGGCTTGTTTCATCTCTTGGAGGATAAATTAGATAGGCTGAAGGGTAAGATTTAGTGGTTTTGGGATAGAGACAAGGTTTGCATTAAGGAAGCCATGGAGCTTTGGGGCCTGCTAAACTTTGCATCCCAGGCAATTAGCCCAGATAGGACCTTCTCTAGATCAGTAGCATATATGCTGAAAGGTGGGAACAACAAGCATCACTGTGTGTGAGATGGTAAGCTAATTAAAGAAAATTTACAGTTAATGGCTACATTTCTCAAATGGTTCAATGTTTTTTTCTTTTTGGCAGAGGGATTGAGTTAATCAGGAAGACTTGCAGTTCTTCACAGATGCCACAACAGGACATGAAATGGGAGACTATTTTAATGCAGAGTGATTTGCAGCTCAATGGCCAGATGGATGGGATGAAGAGTGGAGTAGGGCTTTGGCATTTTTAGAGCTGATGCTCATTTGGCCAGCTTCAGTGGTTTGGCAAGAACACGTCTGGGATAAAAAGGTGGTTTTCAATTTGAATAAAATGGCATTAGCCCAGATCTTGAAGGCAAAGACTGCTATGTCTAGGTTGCTTTTGTTGGTTTTAAGAAAGTTTGTTTTACAAAGTCAGTTAATTAGTTTTTCCTTTCCATGTGCACATTTGCCAGGTTCAAAGAATTTGATAGCTGACAGCTTTTCTTGTTTTCAGTTTCACAGGTTTCAGGACTTGGCCCCAGAGGCACAGGTCAAAACTGGTATCACTGCCATCAGAGATGTGGCATCTTGGTCAGAAATAGTGAGACAGTTGATTTGGCAGTCATGGGTAGCATCCACATAGAAGTCTTATTATGGGGCATTATTTGCATTTGGTGATTTTATAAAGGAGCAGCTTCAAGAGGAGACAATAAGGTTTCTGATTTGTTATAATGCTATTTGTCAAGTATATGACTCAAAGGGCAGGCAGGTGGGTCATTTAGAGAATATTTGGCAGCTATTAGCATGTTTACCAGGTAGTCATTTTGGAGAATCTAACCAAATTGTGGCTAGTAGCGAGTAAGTTGAAGGGGTAGGATTGGACACGAGGTAGGAGAGGTGATGAATGGTTACAAATGATGAAGCAGGCTGCTTGGGTAATTTTGTCAAGATTGCAGTTATTAATGGGAAACTCAATGGATTATACATTCTGGGTGACTTTAGCAGGGTGGCTGTACAAAGTAGCATTTAGGGTTAGTGAGCTGCAGGGCTCATTGCTGTGGAAGGAAATCTTTATATTTCTTCAACAGTGTTGATTTGGTTGCAGCATTCTAAAATGGATCAGGTTGGCAGAAATACTCAGGTAGTGCTACACAAAAGTGTTGAAGAGTTACTTTGCCCTGTGGCATGGCTTAAGAAGCTTCATATTTCACATGCTGGCATGCCTCAGGATCTAGTTTTTCATACTTGAAATGGTAAGGTGTTGGAGGCTAGTCAATTTATGTGCTTTGTTAGAGGGGCATTTCAGTGCCAGGGCATCCAGGGAGGGAGGTTTTCAATTAATTCATTTTGGAAAGGAAGAGCATCAGATTTAGCACAAGAAGGGAGATCAGTGTCAGTAATAAAGAGAGTGGGTTGGTGGTCATTGAGGGCATTTTAAACTTACATTAGGTAACGTGGGCCTGTATGGTCGGTATGTTACTAATTTTGTTCCAGGAGGGGTTATTGTCGTACTGAGCCACTGCTTTGTGTACTGGACTATGAAGCAAACTGTGATCAGGTCAGAAGAAGCTGATTTGGGGGTGAGAGAATGTGGGTAGAGTGTGTCTTGGCAAGGTATTAGAGGTCTAAGGTGGCATCAACTCATGGACAAATTGGAAGACATCCAGTTGTGCATTGGAATACAAATAGAAGTTATGTTCTTACCATAACGTTCCATGTTAGTTGTCTTCTTCTCGCCTTCTTCTTGCTGGATGGGTTCGGAGCCGACCTCGCCCGACCGGCCACTCTAAAGCTCGAGAGTTGGTTCCACCGGCTCGAGGCTCCCCTTATATCCCACAATGCTAGGCGAGAGTTACCTCAGATCTCGTTTGTAAGCTAACCCCAGCTTAAGATAGTAACAGTATAAAACAGAATAACTATAACAGAGACCACCTCTAACAACAGGGAGAAGAAGGGTGACCTACATCCTGAAACAAGAAATATGCATAATAGCATATAGCTAAGAAAGAGGTGGTAGAAAGAGAGGTCACGATCACAACTCCTCTAGGTCTGTCCAGGCCAGGGGAAGGAGGGTGGGACGAAGAAGAAGGCGAGAAGAAGACAACTAACATGGAACGCTATGGTAAGAACATAACTTCTATATGTTGTTGTCTATCTCGGCCATTCTTGCTGGATGGGACCGTCCCTAGCACCTTGTCCCGGTGGCCTAACGGAACAGACTCCTGAGAACAGTGGAACCAAAATTAGCTCTATGCCTAGAAGCTAAATCCAACTTATCATGACTAATAAAACTCTGCCCAGTAGCCCAAGTAGCCGCTGCACAAATGGTGTCAATAGGCAGTCTGTCTTGGAAGGTTAGAGAAGTAGCCAAAGCTCTGTGGAATGGGCTTTAGGCTTATTAGCCAGGTGTTTGTGCCTAATGTCATAAACAAGGGTAATCAGAGATGTTAGCCATCTGGATAAAGATACCTTTGAAACTGGAAGTCCCTTTCTGCTTTCCGCATAGGAGACAAACAGCTGATCAGATTTTCTGAATTGTTTCGTCCTGTCCAAGTAGTACCTTAATTGACGCATGAACATCCAGACAGTGTAATTTTGTTCAGACCTATTTGAATACTCCGGAAAAAGACAGGGAGGTCAATGCACTGGTTTAGATTTGATGTTGAAACCACCTTAGGCAAAAAGGATGGGTTAGTTCGTAAGGAAACTCTGTCCTTATGGAACACAAGGTAAGGAGAACGACAACTGAGTGCTTGAAGTTCTGAAATTCTTCTAGCTGATGTGATAGCCACCAGAAAGAGAGTTTTCCATGATAATAACTTTAAGGAACATGAAGCTGCAGGTTCGAAAGCGGAAAGAATCAAAGAAGCAAGAACTAAATTTAGGTCCCAAGGAGAAGGAGGATTTCACAGGAGGTCTGAGCAGAAAACTCCTTTCAAAAGGCTTTGCAGAGTTTGTGGGACATTAGGGCGGATTCAGAAATACCCACATGGAAATTAGAAATAGCTGCCAATTGAACCTTAAGAGTAGATGGAGATGAACCTGCATGGAAGAGTTCAGCAAGAAAATCGAGGACTAGTTGGATGGAAGCGGTGAAAGGATCTATGTCCTTTCCTTGTGCCCAATATGAAAATCGCTTCCACTTACTCAAATAAATCTTTCGAGTGGAAGATTTATGGGAAGCTATCAAAATATCTCTAACAGAGTGAGATAATTGAGGAAGCCTGGCTACGGTTGGAAGTGGAGGAACCAAGCAGTGAGGTTCAGAGAGGGGAGGCGATGAAACTGACCCGACTGATGGATCAAAAAGATCTGAACTAGGTCCAGATTCCACGGTCGCCCAAAAGAAATCGATGCAGAAAGGGGAACCACACTTGTCGAGGCCAGTAAGGAGCAATGAGGATCAAAGAGGCCTCTGAGCGATAGCTTTCTGTATTACTTGAGAGATCAGTGGAAAGGAGGAAATGCATACAGAAGTCCCCGGGCCAAACTTGGACTAGCGCCAGTCCCTGCTGGGTTGGCCTGGTAAAGGGAATAGAGTGAAGAATTCTCTGCACTTGCTGTTTTGGGGAGTAGCAAAAGATCGCAGCAAGGCTGACCCCACTTGAGAAAAATCTCTCTCACTACAGGGTCTTACAGAGACCACTCGTGAGGCATGAGAATAGCTCTGCTCAACTTGTCCGCAATGTGATTGGACTTCCCGGGATGTGCGTTGCTATCAGAAAACGCTGAGAAGAAATCGCCCATTGCCACAGTCTGAGTGCTTCTCGACAGGGGTAAGGATCTGGTTCCGCCTTGTTTGTTGATGTACTCACTACAGACATATTGTCTGTCTGGATTGCAATCGCTCCAAGGGAAGAGAGTGGTGAAGGGCTCGCAGCGCTAGAAGCACTGGGCACATCCCCAGATCATTTAAGTGCAAGTGGCATTCGCTTGGCTGCCATGTGCCCTGGACTGTCCTGCCCTGATAATGCCCCCACCCGATCAGGGAGGCATCCGTCAGAGTAGCAACCGGAGGAGGTGGAACAAATGGTCTCCCAACAGGAGCTGGGGAAGACATCCACCACATGAGATGCTTTTGCACGCTTGCTGATCATAATGGTGTGAGACATTGGAAGTTCCTGGTATGACCATTGAGAAAAGAGCATCCACTGAAGGATCCGCATGTGGTATCTGGCCAATGGAAGGAGGGTATGGTCGCTGCCATGATTCCCAACACCTTTAGAACTAACCTGGCTTTGGCTCTGTTGTTGTTGAGAAGTAGTGATACCAATTTTGAATGTCTGATATCCTTTGGTTCGTTAGTGTTGCAGACATGTTTACAGTATCTAATTTTTACCTATGTAGGTAATAGTACCCAAGGCGACAAAACAGACTTTTCGCAATTTATTGAGATACCCAGTTTTTGACAGACGCTAAAAGTGTAATCTCTGGCCATCAGAAGGAGATGCTTGGTGGGAGCTGTGAGGAGCCAGTCGTCCAAATATGGAAACACCTGGAATCCTTGTCGCCTCAGGTGAGAAGCTACCACTGCCATGCATTTGTAAACACCGGGGCAGTGAGACCAAAGGGCAGGGCCCTGAATTGAAAATGACTGGTTCCCAGCCTGAAGCGGAGGAATCTTCTGGAGCGCCTGTTCATTTTATGTGATAGTACGCTGCCCTGAAGGTCTATAGAGCACATCCAGTTTCCTTTTCCCAACAGGGGAAGAATGGATTGCAGCGTGACCATCCGAAATCTTGTTTTCTTGACCGATCTGTTCAAGATACTGAGATCCAAAATTGGTCTCCAGTCCCCTGTTTTCTTTGGAACTAAAAAGAACCTTGAGTAGATTCCGGATCCTAGTTGGTCTGCTGGCACTGGCTGAATAGCTCTTTTGCAAGCAGTTTTGAAATTTCCAAAGCTGCTATATCCCTTTGAGCGGTGGAACATCTGGAAGGGATTTTTGACTGACTTGGAGAACTAAGAAGGGGAATAGAATAACCTTCGAAATGATGGACTGTACCCATTTGTCTTGTGTCAAGGATAGCCAGGCTTCTGGGTACAGTGACATCTTCCCCGACTGCCTCCGAAGATGGGCAGTCGGGCAACACCTCAGGGATGCTGAAAGGGCTTATCGGAAGACGCTTCGATTGCCCTGGTTCTGGACCCCCTCTGCCTCTAGGGCGACGCTCTACCATTGTTGTTCCCCTCTGCCTCTGGCGGGAACCGACTCTGTGCGCCAGGCTAAGTCCCTTGAGATTGTTTACGAACCATCTTTCCCCTTCTGGCCTTTGGGGTAAGGCCTAGAAGGAGTGGAAAACGGACTCGACGGCAGAAAGGGTCTTGCCATCCGCCTCGCACCTAGTCAGGGTTTCTTTCACTTGTGGACCAAAAGGGATGATCCATCAAAAGGGGAGTTTGTGAAAGACGCCTTGAAAGGTTCCGCAAAATTGCATAGCCGCATCCAGGCATGCCTACGTAAGGCTACCCCTGTTCCAGCTCTGCTCGCCTCCATCGGGCCGCATAAGAGAGGAGGCGCATGGAGGAGTTGGAAATAGAATTAGGATAGCCAGCTGCGTGTTCATTTTTCTTGGAAACCCGCAGCTGTAGGGTTCTTAGCATTTCACTCGCTTTGATCAAGTCCCTTTGAAGACGAAAGTGAAATGGCACAGGTAATTCAGCGAACGATAGTAAATGTCGCTGAGGAGAACATCCGCCTGCACCTATCCATGGCCCTAGATTCCTTGTTAGGTGGATGGACAGGCACTGAAGGATCAGCCAGTTCCTTCTTTGTGGCGGCAGCTACCACCATAGCATCCACAGAGACTCCTTTGATAAAAATTCCTTGTCTGCTGGAGCTGTGATGAATTTGAGGGTCTCCTGGGAGTGGGGTCCACTGAATCAGGAGCCGCCCATGCCTTTTAGCAACCACCTGCATGAGGGGGCCGAAGGGGGACGACACCCAGGAGGTGGAAGGACGAGAGCCAACCGCCTCAAGATACACAGATTCGCCCTCCCAAGGGTTGAGGGCTGGCCAATTTCCCTCTGTTTAAGGATCTCCAGAATGTCTGCAAAAGAGACATCTTCAGAAGGGGAACGGGGAACCCTCAGAATCATCCAGATCTGTGTCGGACGTGATAGACTCAGGTGAGTCAATGTGCTTCCTCTTCACTTCCTCTTCCGAGGGCTCTTCTGCCAAATCAGGAGAGGCCTCGAAGAGGATGAAATCCCACAGGGGCTCCTGAGGAGTTGGCTCTCTGCGGTCCGGGATGAGGGAGTGAGTCGACTTACCCTGAGGCAGCATAGAGGGAGGGGCTGACGGAGCCGACTGTGGAGTAGAGCCAGGCTCTAACACACCCGCATGACCTCGAAGCACCCCTGTCAGGCAGAGCCAGAGGTCCCCGCCCGAGGAGCTAAAGACCCCCTCGGCACCGACAGTGATGGCTCCGAGGTCGGCGTCGAGCCGAACTCACCAGCGCCGGCACCGAGAGGGAGAGGGGTCGGACAAGGGTCCGATGCCACTCACCCCTCGAGCCGACGAGGGAAGTCCGGCGCCGAGATTCCTCCATGGAAGAAAACGGAGCCGACGACGGAGCCGAAGACAATTGTCTCGGCCCGAGGTGACCACAGTCTCGGTTCCGACATCGACCTGCCCGAGCTCAAGAGAGTCGAAGGAGGAAGGAGTTGATGGACCGGGACAGGCACCGACTGATGAGTCGGGCTCTGAAGCATCTGGGCTAGTGCCTCAGCCTTGAGTAGTACTCACCACCCTCTGAAGGTCATGATCAGACAACCTCGGCGACCTAGAGGAATGAGACCTTTGGCCCGCTCAGACAGCAGGGGAGAACCTGGAGCCGAATGAACGGAGCCAAGAGAAGGTGACCTAGACCTCTTTCTGGTTGTCGGCTCAAGATCTTGTCGGAGCCGACACGGGTACTCGATAACCTCGGCCCGGCCGAGCGAGGGAGCCACAGAAACTGTGGACTGAGTCTTATCGGCTCCAGCCGGAGCCGATAAAGGCAAAGGTTGAACAACCTGAGGTCTCGGCTCAGAAGCCGGAGCCGAAGACCTCGATGCCTTGGAGGGCTTCCTGTTGAGACAGACAGGGAATCCTCAGGCTTCAACAAGCCTCTCAAAATGAGCTTGTTTTTTCTTTCCTGCAGGACCCTGGCTGAAGCCATGGCAGACAGCACAGGAGTCCTGCAGGTGCAAAGGCCCCAGACATAGACACAAGAAGTGTGAGCGCCTGTCAGAGACATTTTCTGACAGCACGCATCACACTTCTTGAACTGAGACCTTTGTCTTTAGACATAGCCTAACTGGTGAACACAAACACACACTCAAACACACCAGTTATACCCTGTCAAAAACACAATTATAGTAAAAGTATACTAAAAATAAGTACAATAAGCAGTAGTACACTACACAAACACTCCCTAGGGAAGGGAAGGCCTAAGGCCCAAGGAAGAACTAAAAGTTCTTTTGACAAGAAACGGAAGAAAATAGGATCGGGATAGAGTTTAATAAACTACACTAATTTAGGAATAATTAAACTAAAAAGGGGAAAAGAGTAACTTTATAGAAAAGTTAAAACTTACCAGGAACCGTAGAATAACCAACCTCAAGCTGTAGCGGCAAACGAGATCTGAGGTAACTCGCCTAGCATTGTGGGATATAGGAGCCTCGAGCCGTGGAACCAACTCGAGCTTTAGAGTGGGAGTTGAGCCGAGGTCGGCTCCGAACCCATCCAGCAAGAATGAAGGCGAGATAGACAACTTAACATTGTATTTTAGTCATTCATTTGGCAGGTCATGATCTTGTGATAATTCCAAAATAGCAATTATAAACTACAATACTGAAGAATTTGTTAAATTTGAGACGTAGTTATTCCTCCATGCTTATAGCTTAGTTGGAGATATGGCCGCCACTAGTATGGAGGCATATTATTGAATTTACGAGGGTTGAATGAGCCCACCACTTTACTAATTGCAGGCTTCCATGGGTTTTGGGACAGTTAGGTGTTTAATTCTGTTGCTCATAGGGATTTTGATGATAGGGATCCTATCTGATATTGGAAGGATGGAGTACACTTAAATGATCTTGGTCTGGATTTGTTTAATGTGCATCTCTCTTTATTCTTCAAGAATACAATAAAAACTTTGTAGGTGGGAGGAAGGGGAAACAGCCTATTATCAGTCTGGTAGACAGAAAAGATGGATTGGGTTGAACCCCTCTTCTGTTCCCCCTTCTTCCTTTTAATTCCAGTTTGGTTAGATTTGTGGTGATTGTTTGTTATAGACGTGAGCGGATTTTGGGTTTAAGTGAGAGGATTGATTTAATGCTACTTTACATCAAGGCTGATTAAAGGTGAATGGATAACGCTGTCTACTATAAACTTTATATGTTATGAAGTTAAGAAATTTTCAATGTTGTGGAATTGTTGTTTAGTAAAATGGTTGTCTTATCCTAAGTGGTGTGGCTATTTACGTGAAAAGGGGATCTGGACAAATGCAGTTTGGATACAGACTAATTTCTCCAGAGAGGCTGCAGAATGGGGTGAGGGAAAGGATAGTCAGAAGCAAGGAAGGCAGTTAGTGGGAATGGGATTAATTTATGGTGAATTGGAAGATTGAGGGTTACATTGAATGGAAAGGGAGGGAGGGAGTGTTTTGTGTAGGAAGTGAGGTAGGAGGTAGGGAGGAGTTGGGTGGGTTTTACTCATTAACTGGGAGTCAAGTGTGCAGACTTTGGAGTGGGGTTGCTGATCTCACCTTCCCTGGCCCCTTTAGTGTTATGTTTTGAATTTTTTAGGGGACTAGAATGTTCATGATATGTGTGGGTAACAGGATGGTGGGCAGAGATTAGTTTGATTGAACCCCTCTTCTGTTCCACCTTTTTCCCTTTAATTCCAGTTTGGTTAGAATTGTGTTGGCTGCATACTTCTCAACTGTCCAGATTTTTTTGGCTAACATGTTTGGTCTGTCCCTTATAAAATTTGTGATTTTCTGACAAATCACTAAGGGCTGAAGTTATTAAATAATGACAGACATTTGAGTTTCAAGCTTCATATCATCCAGAAATTGCATGCTAATTTAAAACCTGTTATTCTAGCAACTTTCTAAGCTTACAAGAGCAATATTTAAAATATGTCCCTATTTATTAGGCCTTTGTCTCCCCATTACTTTGGCTCTATCCAGATTTCTTGCACTAAGAGTTTAAGAGTTATAGGTGATTGTTTGTTGTAGAAGTGATAGCTATCACACTGTTTGTAACGGGATTCTGGGCTTAAATGAGGAGATTGATTTAATGCTGCTTTACATTAAGGCTGATTGAAGGTGAATGGGTAACACTAGCTACTGTAAACTTTCTATGTTGTGAAATGAAGACATTTTAAATATTTTGGAATGATTCTTATATTTAGTCGTTTAATAAAATAATCATCTTATCCTAAGTGATGTGGTTATTTTCTTGAAAAGGGTATTTGGACAAACATTGTTTATCATTCTCCATCATAATTTATGTTGCTTCTTTCAGTTTGCTATTTAATAGCATTTGACTTGCCAACCAATCGCTAACACCACATAGATGTTAAAGGGTGGTATATGATTTTCAAATATTCTTTCTGACTCCTGAAATTTCTAGATTTGTCTAATTTCTTTAAGATGATGTTTAGACTTATAGTTAACCTTTGTAATTGCTTGAATTTAGCTAAAGGATATATTGTTATTATAAATATTATGTGGGCAATTCCATCAAATTTTACATTTTGTTCTTTTGATATAGATAAGGTTACTCTGTCTGAGAAATTATGGCAGGCTGTCTCTTCACCTAAATATATTTCTGCCACTTATTCTAAATATTAAACACATTAACCAACCTTTTTGTTCTTTCTGTAGGCAATAATTTGACCTTTCTGTTCACTCCCATCAAACTTAGTAATCTCTATGGTCTGTCCCCCTCTTATGCTCTTTCATTTAAAAAGGTTTAATATATGGAATTCATGATCTTTTATATAACTTCTAATCACTTCTCAAAAAAAGCAACACTTTTATCTCACATTTCATCACCTTGTTCTTTCTGTAACTCTTTCTGTGAACATGTGACACATTTTGCTTCTGTTCTTTTCTACATTAATTGTGGAATTTTCTTAATTGTTGTTGTGTCTTTCATCTTTTCCCGGTTAGGGGTCGCCACAGCGGAACTCCGGTCCGCTAATGATTGGCAGTAGATTTGTACGTGCCGAGTTGCCAGCCCTGACACGCAACCTTCAACGAAGGTACGCCCATTCACGCATGTCTCCAGACAGAAGACGCTCTAGCTGAGAATTGAACGGGACAATGTCTTACTGTCAGGCGACAGCGCTACCGCAGCACCATAAACTTGGGTTAGTAAATTTTAAAAAATCTAGCTATTTTTTGGCAAAGGAATAGACAAGGAATGGGTTTAGTATATAGGTATCAAATGATGCAGTGGGGGAGACTATGAATTGGTGGGAGGCAAGGACAGCCTATAATCTGAAACCAGACCTACAGCTCTTATATAACTGCATGTTTGAATAATTTAAGAAAACAGGATGGGCCATTCAAGAGGGAAAATGCAATACCGATTTAGTGATACTGCTTATGGAAGTGAGGTCAGATTCCTGGCATACAAGACAATTAGTGTTTAATTCCTTTAACAAATTGAGACTAATTAGATGGAATATAGCTGATAATCATAAACAATCTTGGGAGAAGATCCTAAATAGCCATATAGATGAAGTCAGATGGAACATGGCCCTGAAGTATTTAACATCCCCTACTAAGTTAATAAAATTTAGGATTTGTTTTCCTGGAAGTGATTGTGTAAATATTTGTACATGCCCACAAGACTGAGGAAATCCAGGCTGTAATAATTATTGTTGAAGATGAATGGGGATGGGGACCAACATCATATCTTTTGGAGCTGCATTAAACAACAAAACCTTAGAATGAATAGACAAAAATTAATAAAAATGTACAAAGGGAACATGTTAAGGTAGATGCACATTATTTATTGTGGTTAACTGATATGGAAGGTACCTCTGAACTGCAAAGGCAACTATTCTTCTCATAATGCTGGTTGTGAAAAAGAATTAAATTAGGAAATAGCCATTTCACACTGAGCTAATCGGAGGAAGGGCAGTGAGCAAACTCTGATCTGTGATGTATAACATTAAGTATCCTGTTTTTTGCTTATTTTTATGATTTATTTATAGCACTTTTATTGTCTGCTGCATACTTTTCTAGCTAGTTTCACTGTGTGTGAGGTATTAACTGGAACATTTCTACATTTGTTAAGCATCTGTTTGGGTTTGTTTGTTCTGATTTTTATTTCCCACCCTCCCTCCCTATTGGTATTCTGTTCTTATACTTGGTGGCTTGAGTTATCTTCTGCTCCTCCTTTCTCCCTTTCCACGTTACAAAAAAAAAAAATTCTAAGCTTGTTGCCTGCCTTTCTTGTAAGTAGTCTAGTCCAGATACAGATTTGCTGTATCCAGGACTGTTTGTAAGTTTCAGAGCCTTCAAGCCTTTCTCTGGTGGAGGGAAGCCTTCTAACTTATCAGTGGGAGTGGTAAGTAGCTTATCTAAAAAAAAAAAAAAAAAGAAACGCTTTATGCATCGTCACTTAGCTAGGGTTAAACTATTCCCAGCGCCATAAAGTCTGTTATCCTCCAAAAAAAGAAGCCAATCTGATGGTCCCCTGCCATAAACAAACTCTACAATAGAAGAAAGAAACTGTTGAAAAAAAGAGTAAAATCCCATGATTGGAGGAACTCCCTGGTCAGCCTCAGTAAGAAGCTGAGATCCCTTATAAAATCCTCCAAAGCTAGTTATGAAAACAAAATCACCATTGATTCTAAAGACAACCACAAAGCATTCTATAATTATGTCAAGAATCTCAATGGCAACACTCAGATCTGCTCTGACTTACAGCACAATGGCACTAAATATACAGAACCAAATGATATTGCCAACATCCTGGCAGATAGGTTCAGGGCTACCTTTATCTCCCAGTCATCCCCTAAAGGGCCCATTTGTATACCAGAAGAATGTAAAGTTCCTGTAATCACGGCTGCACAGGTAAAAAAACACTCTCCAAAGCCAGGAACACAGCATCCATGAGACCTGACAACATTCCAAGCTGCGTTCTACACAAACTAAAGAACAAACTGGCACCCCACCTAGCCTTCTAACTTATCAGTGGGAGTGGTAAGGTAGCTTATCTAAGAAAAAAAGCACTAGGTAGTTTATCTTAAAAAAAAAAAAAAAAAAAAAAACACTTTTTGCATCATCACTCAGCTAGGGTTAAACTATTCAAAGCGCCATAAAGTCTGCTTTGTTGTAAGCACTAAATAAGCTGCAAATTACTACAGCACTCAACTTTACTCACTTGCCTAGAGGAAAACAGTTTTTAGTATTTAATAAATAAGCACCTATCCAGGCATGTCTAAGGGTCAGCTCCCGGTGTTTTCTCCTGTATACCTGATGAATCTGAGCATCCTGGGGCAATGCAGCAATTGCCTCATGTACACAGACAACCCTCTCTTCCTACCACCCAACACTACAACCTGTAAGAGATGCATTTATATAGCCAAAATGGAAGCAAAGCTCACTTCAACCAAGACTGGACTAGACAGTCAAGCAGAGAAGGTAAACACTTGCACCACACCATACTCATCACATAGTCCCTCAAAACCTACACCACCAAAACACGCACATAGAAACACAAAACACACACCTACATTCATGGAGGGTCTCAATAAAAATCTGTCCAAGCAACAGGGACCTCCAAAGCAGAAACGCAAGCCACCTCCAGCCCCCAACACAACCTAAATGACACATAGCCCACAAACTCAGTGGGCCACTCAACCACAGTCCATAAGGCATAACAACGTACCCAGCACTCTAGTCATAGATGACGTTATAGTCAGGCACACTGATGTTCCACTCACCAGGCTAAACAAGGAGAAAGTTACTGTCAGCTGCCTGTTGGGTGCCAGGATCCACCATATAATGCATGCACACAGGTCACTCCACAACAAGTACAAATATGACTCTATCATTGTCCATGTTGGTGTGAATGACCTGAGATGCACCGCCCTGGACTACATGAAAAGAGACATGGAGGAGCTGTCCGATCTTGTAGCCCAGGCAGGTATGACCCTAGCCCTGAGTAGTATCCTGTCATCACCCAGAATGATACCACAGTACAAGGACAAAATTATTGACTTTAGCAATTGGCTAAGCTTCTAGTGTCATTCTAAGGGGATCAAGTATCTGTCTGCCTGGGATGACATGATCGACAGACCACGATGCTTTGCCAGAGATGGCCTGCACCTGTCGACCTTGGAATTCCAGATACTGGCTAAGGCTCTTGCCACCCCTATAATGCCTTTTTTAGGCAAGGTTCAAATGACAAATTCATCACTGTAACAGGCACAAGCAAGCAAAATCTGAGGGTAATGCTACTCAATGCTGGAAGTCTAAACCTCAAAATGCATTCACACAAGGCACTCCTTGAAATGGAGAACATCGACATCTGTGTAGTGACAGAGACCTGGTTCAAGGTTCCAGAGAGCACCCCCGCATTACCAGGCTATAATTCGTACTGCACCTTTTGGCCACCTAACCTGGACCAAAACCCTAAAGGCGGAGGCATGTCCATATTCATTAAGGATATCCACACCTCCAGGGTAGTTGCTCAGAATAATGCATCCGTGATTATCCAAGTGCAACTAACTCTGGGCAAGACTGCAATCCAAATTGTAGCTTGCTACAGATCCCCCACCATGCCCCAGGATTCCCACTCCTCATTTCTTTATACACTGAAAAATATTAGGGTACAACCTAACACCCTAATAATGGGCGATTTCAACTACCCCACCATTAACTGGGAAAACTACTCATGTACCAACTCTTTTGCTCAACGTTTTCTGGAACTCCTAAATTCCAATGACTTGGATCAGCTTATCCACACCCCCACCAGGGGAAGTAATATCCTAGACCTGGTCATTACCAACATGGGCAACCAGTGTTCCACACCAGAGGTCATTTCCTCATTGGTCAGATCTGACCACAAGCTAATTACCCTAGACATCCACATCCCACTCCCACCCCCATTAGGGAAACCACCGTAAAACATTTCTCCAAAGCCAACTTCACGCTTCTTAAGACAGAAGTGACAAACGTCATGACACCAATGCAGATGGACAATAGAGGTACAACTGCTGAATCCTAAACAAATGCACTTTATAAGCACTTACACGAGTGCATGGATCATGCAGTCCCTAACAGAACCAAGATGCTATCCTCCAAAAAAAGAAGCCAATCTGGTAGTCCCCTGCCATAAACAAACTCTACAATAGAAGAAAGAAACTGTTGAAAAAAAAGAGTAAAATCCCATGAATGGAGGAAAACCCTGGTCAGCCTCAGTAAGAAGATGAGATCCCTTATAAAATCCTCCAAAGCTAGTTACGAAAACAAAATCACCATTGATTCTAAAGACAACCACAAAGCATTCTATAACTATGTCAAGAATCTCAATGGCAACACTCAGATCTGCTCTGAGTTACAGCACAATGGCACTAAATATACAAAACCAAATGATATTGCCAACATCCTGTCAGATAGGTTCAGGGCTAACTTTATCTCCCGGTTACCCCCTAAAGGGCCCATCTCTATACCGGAAGAATGCAAAGTTCCTGTAATCATGGCTGCACAGGTAAAAAACACATTCTCCAAAGCCAAGAACACAGCATCCATGGGACCTGACAACATCCCAGGCTGCTTTCTACACGAACTAAAGAACGAACTGGCACCCCACCTAAGTACCATGTTCAATCATAGCCTCACCTCAGGCTTTGTGCCCACCGAATGGCACACAGTGATGGTTATCCCACTCCACAAAGGGGGATCCATCATGGACCCCAGGAACTACCCCCCCATTAGCCTGATGAGCCTGGCCTGCAAGGCTATGGAACGTATCATCATGGAACTTATAAACAATGACATTGGTAATCTCCAAATTCTGGACCCCACCCAGTTCGGGTTTGTAAAATGCAGATCATGTCTCCTAAACCTGATAGACTTCTTTGAAGCAGTCACAAAAGCCGGAGATGAGGTTAAGGTGGTTCACACAGCCTATCTAGATCTCGCCAAGGCTTTCAACACCATCCCCCACTGTGGAATTATAGATAAACTCACTAAACTAGGTATAAATCCCTATGTCACAAGATGGGTTGCCAAGTGGCTCACTGACAGAACCCATACTGTAAAAGTAGCGGACTCCAAATCAGACTTCAGACCAGTGACAAATAGAGTACTACAGGGTTCAGTCCTGGGTCCTCTCCTGTTTGGTATCTACTTCTCCATAATACAGGCTAACACAGAAGGTCTTTGGCTAATGAAATTCACAGATGACTGCAAACTAGGAGCCATAATCAAAACTCCTAACAATGTGGACATCCTACAAAAATTCCTCTCTCAGACAGATGCCTGGTGTCAAAGCCATGGCCTCAAGCTCAATGCCAAAAATTGCATTGTCATCCCTTTTGGTAAAAACTCTCTGCCCATGAACTACCACATAGGCAGTAGTCTACTTAACACCGAAAGTGTGATAAGAGACCTTGGGACACAGGTGGACAGTAGTCTCTCCTTTGATAATCACATCTCCACAATAGTCAGGAAATCCTTCTACATGGCACACCTCATCACAAAAGGTTTCGCATTCAGGAAAAAAGAGGTCATTGTTCCCCTCTACTCATCACTCATTAGACCCATTATAGAGTCCAACGCCCCTTTTGGTATGTACCTCACAAGACATCTACAACAACTGGAAAGGCCACAGAAAGACCTCACAAAGAGGATTACCGGCCTCAAACAGATGCCCTATGCAGACCGTCTTAAAAAACTCCAACTTTACTCCATCGCATATAGCCTACTCAGAGGCAATCTCTGCCTAACATACAAAACTATGTCAAACCCAGAGCTATTGGACATGCCCCACTTAAAGAAATCCCAATCCCTCTGAGCTACACACTCTAGGGACCTAAACCTTGTCACCACAATAAACAGAACACGCTGGAGGGATAGATTCCGGTTCCAAAGACTTACCATGCTCTGGAACAAACTACCTATCTATATCAAACAAAGCTCCTCATTAGCACTCTTCAAGAAAAATCTTGATGATGGATGGGAGATAGGAAATTCACCCCAGGGAACACTTCTGTGGCTCTGCTCGACAGGGGCATAGGAAAATAATGTTCTTGGTGGTGAAAGCCAGGGTACCTTTTTGGCTAGGCTTATATAGGCCCTAGGGCCAATAGCCTAGTACCTACCTATGAACCTATGGAAGAAACATGAACCTTCTGTAATAGAAGAGATTATAGCTACAAGGAAAGCATACCTCTCAACATCTTAGATCAAGAAATCTGGACAAAGACATAAATAATGGGAGGACAAAGGCACAAAAATAGGGACACATTTTTAGAATGTTGATAGAATAACAGGTTTTTCATCAGTGTGAATTTTCTGAAGGGTGTGCAGTCTGAAATTCAAATCCATCCATTCATCCACAATCTTTTTTTCCCATTTTTGCACATAGGGTCGGGGTGTAACTTCAACAGTGACATTCATCTAGAGCCAAGGTTTACAACTCATATGCCTATCATTATTTTCTGACTTCAGTGTTCAATAATTTGCCAATGACACAAAACCAAAACTGTATGAAAAACAGACCAAAAATATGAGGCAAAAATATGTACAGTTGAAAGGTTTGAAGGGGAGTAAATATCTGGAGTTGGAGTATTTTGCAGAGTAGGAATCCTAACAGTAGGTTAGATCTTTGTTTTATGGGCAGCCATTTGTTTTTTTCTAGGGTGATGCAGTGATGCTCATGGAGGGATGAGTTTGTAATGAATTGGCAGATACAGCTGGAGACTGATCGGAGTGTGTTGGTGTTTGTCTGACACTCTGTAACTGTTCAGTATAAATTCACTGGAATCTACATTGCTGGGCATTACATATTGTCTTTCTACTCCCACTCATTACTTTTCATTCATTCTGTGTAATTCTTGTCAATATTTCTCCTTCTTTTTGCTCATTGCATCTTGAAGATCACCAGTCCCCTCTTAGCCATTTCCCCCATTTGTTCCTCAGCACTGGAGCAAGGTTTGATCATAAGGCACCCTCAGATGTGGATCATTTCCTTATGCCCTACATCCAATTTTGCATGCTTGGCTCATGTAGGGACGGGCCATGCAATGATCTGATCATGCTGCCCCCCCCTTCCATAATCACATATACCAGCAAGCAGTCCTACTCTTCTGTTCTAGACCAGGGCAGAGGCTTCCGTAGTCTTCACAGAAAAAGTCTCACCACCTTGTGTGCTTCCCCTCCCTAGGAGAGAGGGAGTGGGCCACTTACTTTTTTTCTCTCCTGCTCTTTCAGTGCTGTGGTCAGTAATCAAACCCTAATCATCTGATTTGCAATCGGAGTTCCATCACTCTGCACCATGGACCTAGGCTTTGTTTTTCTTTAAATAGACACATTTTAGAGTTAAATGAGTATGCCTCAAGAAATATATTCTATAATTACTGAAATAGTATATCATATCAATAGCCATGGTGGCCATAAACTTTTCCTTTTTTTAATTACATCTTTAAATGACATGCAAGCCAAATTTCTTGGTTTATTATTATTAAGTTGGCTAATGTACAATTCGTTAATTCCTTAGTGTATATATATATATATATATATATATATATCACAATTATGTTATTCACTAGTAATGAATCCATTATATCGTTTGTTTACATTTGTGCAAACAAATATTTGAGACACTACTTCAATGTAAGTTTATTTCAGTCATTAAATGGTTTGTAAGGGATATTTTTATTTGTGTATCTATTGCATAAATTATGCAATATCTTACCTTTTTCTATTCTTTCAAAGCTTAAGACTGCCTTTCACTGTGATATGAATATTAAGTCAATTTATACAATATCTGTATTTGTTTTCTGAATCTTAGGTTATTTGCTTTATTGTACAGCGTTGGTGAAGGTTTCTTACTACCCTGTTTATAGACTTGTATGCAAAACCAAATATTTCTTTGAGTTTACTCTGATTAACTAGTGCAATAGAAATGCTGTTTAAATTCTGACTCTTGAACTTTCCTTCTGAATTGTTAATACAATTAATTGAATTCTTAGTAAAGACAGAACTGTTAATAACTGTTGATGCCATCAGCATACCTCTCAACCTCTTATAGCAGAAATCTGGACAAAGCCATATGTAAAAGTGGGAGAAAGGCTCAAAAATAGGGACATTTTTAAATATTGCTCTAACAAACTTAGAAAGTTGATAAACAGGTTTTGCATTAGTATGAATTTCCTGAAGGGGGTGAAGTCTAAAACTCAAACTCTGTCATTATTTTCTAACTTCAGTCTTTAATGATTTGCCACTAATTTGCCAGAAAACTACAATGGTATGAAAAATGGACCAAAAATATGAGGCAAAAATCTGGAAATTCTGTGAAAATCTGTACATTTGAGAGATATATGGATCATCAGCAAGAACTGTCTTTTTAAATCTGGAACTGAAACTGAAGTTTCCTGTGTAAGTAGTTGCAAGACATTTTGTACTTCCTTGAATATTTTTTTTATTGTTGTTAATGTATGGATGGATCATTTCTGTGTTCATATTTTTACAATATATATTCTGACATAGCTAATTTGCTTTTGTGTCTGTGTTCAGATACATACTTTCTATAGCTGATAAATAATAGAGATTTCAATTATGGTAATTATAATGTCTGAGACAATGAAATCCAGCCAAATTATGGTGAGCGACTCACCTCTCCTCAGAAATCTGGGACTATATTCTTATTTAGAATCACTAGTTGATTTCAGCTGGAATCAAAAAGTTCATGAATTTTAAATTGTCTCATACGTCCTAGCACTGCATCTTAGATATGCATGCCCAGTCCCCAGTCCATTAGTATCTCAAGCCAGTGTTCTTATCCCATTAGAGCACTGCTGCTTATTTCGTTGGGTGAAGCTTTTTCCAAGTGCTTTGATGAATTGCCCTTCATGAACTATCAGTCTTTAGAATGCTTGGCATTTGGGTATGCAACATTTGATTTGGTCACTATTGCTGATATTGATGATTGACTCTGGCTGTGTTGACAATTTTAGTTCAAAACATGATCATGCTGTTTTAGGCGTTTGAACACTGCACACTGTACATGTATATAGTAAATTGGTATATTAGTATGTATTTAGCATTATCAGTACGGAGATGGACAGTTCTTATATATTCATGGAATAACCCATGATGTATAATGACAGTGCACAAATACTTGTATGTCGATGAGTATTCCACAGATATGTGGTTAGTATGTCCAGAGATGTGATATGTTCTGTCTTTCATGCACGCTCCTGTTTCACACTGTATATGAAACTGTCCCGAAAAACACATGCCATAACTTGCAAGCAACAGTTGCTTTTAAGTTGCAGCATGTCTTGCTACTTGCTTTTTTATATACTTTATATATATATATATATATATATATATATATATATATATGGATTCCTATTACAAGAACGAAAGTTCACTACTTCGAACTTGTAATAGGAAGCCTCTCTTCTGCGAAAGTTCACTTTAATGAAAGTGAACTTTTGTGTAAGTGCACTTCACTGAAAACACCACAGCACAGTGGAGGACATTAAAAACAAGCTATGTCCTCCACTATGGTGCAATAGTCATGGACCTTAGGGTTAGGTCACGGGTTAGGGTAAGGGGATAGTTAGTTAAGCTATCCCCTTACCCTAAACCATGTCCTAACCCTAAGGTTCGTGACTATCGCACTATAGTGGAGGACATTGCTATGTCCTTCACTGCACTGCAGTCGTCACTGACCTTAGGGTTAGGGCATGGGTCATGGTAAGGGGATAGCCTGTACTATGACCCATGCCCTGTCATGGTAAGGGGATAGCCCTATGGGCTATCCCCTTACTATGACCCAAGCCCTAACCCTAAGGTCTGTGAATACTAAACGGAAGTTCAGTACAACACTCATTTGTTGTAGTGAACTTCGCATAAGTGCACTTTCGATTAAGTGCACTTTCACTGCAGTGAGCATTCCATGCACTATTTTGAATTAGTCAAAATTCGATCTAGTGTATGGAACCCATATATATATATATATATATATATATATATATATATATATATATATATGGATCCATATCATATGATAGTAACCTCATTTGACTGAAACACATTTCACTGAAACCATAAGACTGAAATTTCAAAAGACCCTACCACCCCCAATGTGGGTTGCTACACTCATAGGTTCATAGGTTCATAGGTTGGTACTAGGCTATCAGCCCTAGGGCCTATACAAGCCTAGCCATAACAATTCCCTGGCTATTTCTTCCCACATTATTTACTTTCCTGGACCCCTGTCTAGCAGGGTAACTGACGTGATCCCTGGGGTGAATTTCCTTTCTCCCATCCAGTCGTCAAGGTTCCTCTTGAAGAGGTCCAAAGAGGCACTCTGCTTGACATGTATGGGCAATCTATTCCAGAGTCTGGGTTGTCTCTGGGTCAGGAACCTATCCCTCCAGCATGTTTTGTTTATTGTGATGACAAGGTTTAGATCCCTGGAGCGTGTAGCTCTGAGGGATTGGGATTTCTTTAAGTGTAGCATGTCCAACAGCTCTGGGTTTGACATGGCCTTGAATGTTAAGCAGAGATCGCCTCTGAGTAGACGATATGCGACAGAGTATAGCTGGAGTTTTTTAAGGCGGTCAGCGTAGGGCATCTGCTTTAGGCCTGTGATTCTTTTAGTGAGGTATTTCTGAGGCCTTTCCAGTTGTTGCAGATGTCTTGAGAGGTACATACCAAATGGGGCGTTGTATTCTATAATGGGTCTAATGAGGGATGAGTACAGTGGGACAATGACCTCCTTTTTCTGGATGAAAAGCCCTTCATGATGAGGTGTGCCACATAGAAGGATTTCCTGACTGTTGTGGCGATGTGGTTATCGAAGGTGAGACCACTGTCCACCTGTGTCCCTAAGTCTCTTATCACACTTTCTGTGTTTAGTGTACTGCCACCTATATGGTAATTCATGGATACATGTTTTTCCCAAAGGGATAACAATACATTTCTTGGCATTGAGCTTGAGCCCATGGCTCTGGCACCAAGCATCTGTTTCTGTAAGGCCCTTTGTAGAGTATCCACATCATTTGGGGATTCAATAATGGCTCTCAGTTTGCAGTCATCTGCAAACTTTGTTAGCCAGAGTCCCTTAGTGTTGACCTGTACTTCAGAGAAGTAGATGCCAAACAAGAGCGGCCCCAGGACTGAACCCTGAGGTACTCCACTTGTCACTTGTCTGGAGCTGGATTTGGAGTCGGCTACTTTTACAGTGTGGGTTCTATCAGTAAGCCATTTAGCAACCCATTGGGTGACATAGGAATTAATGCCCAACTTAGTAAGTTTATCTATGATTCCAGAGTGGGGATGGTGTCAAAGGCCTTGGCAAGGTCTAGATAGGCTGTGTGGACCACCTTACCCTTGTCCATGGCTCTGGAGACTGATTCAAAGAAGTCAATCAGGTTCAGGAGACAAGATCGGCCCTTCACAAACCCAAACTGGGTGGGGTCCAGTGTTTGAAGGTTGCCAATGTCTTTGTTTATAAGTTCCATGATAATACGCTCCATGGCCTTGCAGATAAGGCTTGTCAGACTGATGGGACGGTAGTTTCCGGGATCCAAGGTGGATCCCCCCTTGTGGATTGGGATAACTGTAGCTCTGCGCCACTCAGTGGGCACGAATCCTGAGGTGAGGCTATGATTAAACATGACACTTAGGTGACGTGCCAGTTCATATTGTAGTTCATGTAGTACACAGCCCGGGATGTCATCTGGTCCCATGGATGCTGTATTCTTGGCTTTAGAGAGTGCATTTTGTACCTGTGTGGCCATTATTACTGGAATTTGGAAATCTTCCGGTATTGGGATGGGCCATTTAGGGGGTGAAGTTGGCACTGAATCGATCTGCCAGGATATTGGCAATATCCTTCGGATCAGTATATTTAATGCCATTCTGTTTTAGCTCAGAGCAGATCTGAGCATTGCCATTTAGATTCTTGACATAGTTATAGAATGCTTTGTGGTTGTCTTTGGAATCTTTGGCAATTTTATTTTCGTAACTAGCTTTGGAGGATTTTATGAGGCATCTCAGTTTCTTACTGAGGCTAGTAAGGGAGTTTTTTGCATCCTGGGATTTTCCTCTTTTCTGCAAAAGTTTCTTCCTTTTGTTGTAAAGTTTGTTTATGGCAGGGACCACCAGATTGGCTTCCTTTTTGGATGAGAGCATTTTGGTTCTATTTGGGATGGCAGATTCATGCATGAGTGGATGTGCTCAGACAGTGCCTTAGTGTAGGATTCAGCAGTTGAACTTTCAGTTCCGTCTGCATGGGTGTCATGAAGTTTGTCACTTCTGACTTGAGTAGCATGAAGTTGGCTTTGGAGAAGTTTTTATGGTGGTTTCTTTACTGGGGGTGGGGTGGGATGTGGATGTTAAGGGTGATTAGCTTATGGTCAGACCTGACTAACGAGGGGGTGACCATAGGTATGGAGCATTGATTTCCCATGTTGGTAATGACCAGGTATAGGATATTGGAGCCCCTGGTGGGACTATGGATTAGTTGATCCAGGGCGTTGGAATTTATGAATTCCAAGAACCGCTACAAAGGTGTTGGGACATGAGTAGTTTTCCCAGTTAATGGCAGGGTAGTTAAAATCACTCAGTATTAGGGTGTTTGGTTCTATCTTAATATCTTCCAGTATGTTTAGAAAGGTGTAGTGAGAATCTTGGGGTATGGTGGGCATCTGTAGCAAGCTACAATTTGGATTGCAGTCTTACCTAGTGTTAGTTGCACTTGGAGAATTTCAGACACATTGTGTTGGCCAACTAGCCTGGTGGTGTGAATATACTTGGTGAATATTGACACTCCTCCACCTTTAGTGTTTCGGTCCTGGTTTGATGGCCGAAAAGTGTGGTAAGAGTTGTAGCCTGGTATTGCAGGGGTGCTCTCTGGAGCCTTGAACCAGGTCTCAGTTACTGCACAGATATCGATGTTCTCCATTTTTAGGAGTGCCTCGAGAGAGTGCATTTTGAGGTTTAGACTTCTAGCACTGAGTAGCATTACCTTCAGATTTTGCATGCTTGTACCTGTTACAGTGGTGGTTTTGTCCTTTGAAGTTTGCCTAAAAGGCACTATAGGGGTGGCAAGAGCCTTAGCCAGTAACCTGAATCCCAGGGGCGACAGGTGCAGACCATCTCTGGCAAAGCATCGTGGTCTGTCAATCATGTCGTCCCAGGCAGACAGATACTGGATCCCCTTTGAATGACACCATAAGCTTAGCCAATTGTTGAAGTCAATCATTTTATCCTTATATTGTGGTATCATTCTGGGTGAAGGCAGGATGCTACTCAGGGCTAGGGTCATACCTGCCTGGGCCACATGATCCAAGAGCTCTTCCATGTCTCTTTTCATGTAGTCCAGGGAGGTGGGTGGGTGTGGGAGTCCCACACCCACAGCCCCCCACACCCCCTAACTATATATACTAACTCCAGGATTGGACTACAGTGGGGAAAAGGGCATATACCTTTCACATACCTTATAATAATCCACATGGTGCCACTACTATGCCCTTTCCCCACTGTAGTGCGATCCTGGAGTTAATATATATAGTTAGAGGGGTGTGGGGGGCATAGCCCCCCACCTAGTCTGGTTTTATATGGTCCAGCTTAAAATTTACTATGTTGAAATTGAGTATTACGGGTTTCAGTCTTATGGGTTTCAGTCAAGTGACTTTTCAGTCTTTTGAAATTTTTTGAAATGTCATTCTTATGGTCTCAGTCAAATGAGTTTCAGTCAAATGAGGTGTCTATCATATGATAGGGATCCGTATGAAACAGTACTGCCCGTTACTAAGAGATCTACAAGCAAAAGTCAGATGAGGCATTTTTGCATATAGAGTCTATATATGGACTATATTATCTTACTTGCAGACCTGACGTAAAGCAGGACAAATCTACTATCATGGCAGCAAAGCTTGTAAAACCCTAGTCACTTACCTTACCCTGGTATAACACTCCCATGGACACTGGCAGCCTGAATTGATTGTACTCATTGCCAATAAGATATTTGCATTATAAAGGACTAGGAGATTTTGCAAAATCTGTCATACACTATATCAATAACAATATATGCATACAGTCATTGCTATGTATGCATTTCTAACATAAACATCTCAGTTGATCGATTTACATGTTTGTATTGCCTATTCCTTTTCACTAGAATAGGCAACAGCAGTCCATAATTCAGGCAACAATAACTGATACACTGGTTTCTGTTGTTTTTTTAATGAATGTTTCTCAGTCTTCTATTAAATATTTGTCAGTTTAGCACACATGATTAAGACTGTGATTTGTTTGCAAGCATCATTCTGTAGTCCCAGGTTTGATTCTGTGTGTCTTCATTTGCCTTCTGTGTAACGCTGAACATGTGGCTTATTGAAATAGAACTACTGAAGATAGGCCTTTGTGTCTAGCTGGTTTATTTGATTAACAAACAAATACAGCAATTCCTTGTCATGTAACCTCTGCATATTTGTATTTTCACTCCATGCCTTATTGAGCATGTATGTTGAAGTACCAGTATTGGTAATAATGGAGATGTCTATAGACTGTTATGCAGTGTAACCATACCTTTCAACTGTCCTGATTTTCGCAGAATGTCCAGATTTTTGTCTCATATTTTTGGTCTGTTCCTCATAAAATTTATGATTTTTCCGGCAAATCACTGTGATGATTTGGTGAGTGAAGTCACTAAATAATGGCATACATCTTTCAGATTTCAAATCCTTCAGAAAAAGTTGCTGTTATTTTACAACTTTCTAAGTTTATAAAAGCAATATTTAAAATCTGTCCCTATTTTTGGGCCTTTGCCCCCCCCCCCCCCATTTTTTCAGGCTTTGTCCAGATTTCTAGCACTAAGATGCTGAGAGGTATGCGTGTAACCCTATTATAATGGGCAGGTTCAGTTTATTGACACTCATATAGTGTGTTCATCAAAGCAAGTCGAGATATCTGGACAAAGCTAAAAGCAATGATGGGACAAAGACAATTTTTAACGAATAGACACTCCAACAGAACCAACACAGGTTCAACCAAAAATACACACTTAATATCGAACCACTGTGTGAAATGAATGAAGGCTCCAGTACTGAAACACAAAGAATTTATTCCAACTCTGTACAGACTAAGCATATGCTTTCACCAGCAACCTGGCTTCTTCAGAGTCTGACATTACAACACTCCATATTTAAAACAAGCTGATGCATTCTCCACACCCATATAATTAATCAATTAATTAATCAAACAATTTCCTTAAAATACAATTAATATTTCAGCATCATATTATAATGTTAAAAACTATTAATTATCATTTAATCTCAACAATACATACAACTAAATAAAACAAACATATATACACTCAATATGTATATAATATATGTTATAAATTATAAAGATATAAAAACATTTCATCTAGATAATACTGCTTAAATATTTCAACTGAGGTTTTATAGAAACACATGCATTTAATCCAGGTAGCATTAAGCCTAAGCTGCCATTCCATTTCTAATCTTGCTACCCTATTTTGTATGTCACATTTAATGTTGGGTTTAACCCTATCTATAATAAAAAATAAAAATTTATTAAAATTAACGCATACCTTACTGTGCAAATAAAGTGCATTATATTCATCTTTCCTTTTAATGGAATTAACATGCTCTCTTACTCTTTCAAACTTGTAGTCATGCCCACATAAAATGCACAAGATACACACAATTCTTAGTAGTACAATTACAAGCACCTGGACAAGGTATTGTGCATTGATGACCCACAACACATATATATGCCCTCATCCTTTGCATGAGCCACATTTGCTCATACTAGATCTAATATTACTTTTACCCTCTCTTTCGAGGATGCTCTTCAAATTTTTTCCTTTCCCATAAACAATCACTGGGGTATCACCTAAAATCTCTCTAGTATCTCCACTTAGGAAGTACTTCCACAAATTCCTAAGACTAGAACTCAGCTCATTTGCTTTTTCATTATAAGTTAAAACAAACTTTGCTCTATTCATTTTGATGACTGTGTTATCACTGCCACCTATGTTAGCCCCTTCATCTCCTTGACCTCTTAAAATGGGACTATATCTATTTTTTCTTTTTCTGTATACTTCTTTTTTAATATTAATCAACATTGAAAGCGGATATCCCCTATCTAGAAACATTCCGATCAATATGTAAATTTCCTTCTTAAAGACAATTTTTAAATACTACGTTTATAAACTTAGAAACTCACTAGAATAACATGGTTTGTATTAGCATGTAAGGCTATGAAGTCTGAAACTCAAATGTTTGCATTATTTGGGGACTTACATTCTCAATAATTTGCCAGAAAAACACAAATTTTATGAGGAAGACACCAAAAATATGAGACAAAAATCTGGACATTTAGTAAAAATCCAGACAGTTAAAAGATATGAGACCATACCTAGTCAAGCATTGTGGTCTTTCAACCATATCCTTCCAGGCCAGCAGATATTGTTCTCCCTTTGAATGACACCAACAACTATGCCAATTATTAAAATCAGTTATTTTTTTGTTTCTATTGTAGCATCATTCTTCGAGAAGGTGGCTCAGTGCTAGGCTCAAACCAACCCAGGCCACATAGGTTCTTAGGTTCATAGGTGTGTACTAGGCTAATGGCTCTGGAGCCTTTACAAGCCTAGCCCATAGGATCACCCTGGCATCGTGCCACCCAACCTTAGTTCCAAGTGCCTCCGTCCAGCAGAGCCACTGGAGTAATACCTGGAGTGAATTTTCTATTTCCCATCCACTCATCAAGATTTATCTTGAAGAGGGCCAATGAGGTGCTTTGCTTGACATGTATGGGAAGTCTATTACATAGAATGGGCAGTCCCTGTGATATGAACCTGTCCCTCCAGCATGTTCTGTTGATTGTGGTAATGAGGCTGAGGTCTCTGGAGTGTGTGGTGCGGAGGGATTGGGATTTCTTTAGATGGAGCATTTCTAACAGAGATGACATGGCTTTGTAAGTCAAGCAGAGATCACTTCTAAGTAGGTGATATGAGACAGAGAATAGTTGGAGTTTTTTTAGTCTGTCCATATAGGACAAGTGTTTAAGGCCTAAGATCCTCTTTGTGAGGTACTTTTTCAGCCTCTGCAGTTGTTGCAGGTCTCTAGTGAGGTGCATGCCAAATGAGGCATTGTACTCGATGATTGGCCTAATGAGGGAAGAGTAGAGGGAGACAATGACCTCTTTCTTCCTGGATGCAAAACCCTTTATAATGAGATGTGCCACATAGAAGGACTTTTTGACCACAGTGGCAATGTGGTGGTCAAAAGAGAGGGTGCTGTAAACCTTTGTTCCCAGATCTCTTATAACTCCTTCTGTGTTCAGTGGACTACCATTGATGTGGTAATTCATAGGAACTGGGTTTTCCCAAAGGGGATGATGACAATTTTTTTGACATTGAGCTTAAAGGAAAACTCCGGGCTTACACACATTTTAGCTCAACCACGAGTCATGCTCTATCCCTGTGAACTCATCCCAGTCATCTACAGTGGCGACAATCCACAAATACACTTATTAGTTCTACATATCTACCTTTCCATAGCGTAGGGCAGGAAAGCCCATCCCCCGTTCATCAGTATCGCATCCTTTCATTTCCAAATTGTCTCCCCCTTCGTGACGTATCTTCGACATAGTCATATCAGTAGTTCTCTCTAGAGCAAATCCTCCTACAATGTGACGTAGACATTTATGTCGGCCAGCCCATTATCAGCTTGTTGGGGAACTCTTTTACAACCTCTGTTTCGTTCCAGACAAAAAACTTGTCTAGAGCAAGTAATTCCTTGTGTGCAGCTGCAGGCAACGTTCCTGGACGGAGAAGAACTACTATTTTTTGGTAAGTTTTTTTTCTTGTTCTTTGTGTAGTAACTTTGTGTCTGTGCTTTTTTTTTCTCATCTCGTGTTGTTTCTGCCTGCATGTGTGTGTGAGTGAATGCGTGCCTGAATGTATTAAGTACGTAAGTGCTGATTACAAAGTTGAGAGTGAATGAGCAATGCAAGTGTGTGTGTGCTCACGCGTGAGTGCTGAACAGACTGTGTTTACGTGTGTGATCGTGTGAGCATGTTGTGTCTTTCAGCTTTTCCCATGCAGATCCAGTAATCGGGATACCCATTCAGCCAGTGTCTGTGTGTGAGTGAATGCTGTGTGTGTGAAGGCAGATGAGTCAGTTGGTTTGTGTGGTTGCCTGTGCTTATCAGAGAGGAGAAATGCAAGTCGGCGATTCATCTACTCGCTGGCAGCAGCGGCAGCCCCTCATAATTTTTGTGTTTGCTGTGATCGGTGTTGTAATTCATCCTAATTGCTGTTTCCTCTACTACTTTCCTGTGTGATCCCCAGCCACGAGGTGCAGAGTGCATCGTGGAATCCTTCACTCACGACCCCAAACCATTTTATGTCTCTAAAGTCTGCCATAGACTACAGAAATGTTCTTGACTACCCTTAATAATTATATGTTTGGCCTGCCGTTAGTAACACATTCTACATCCTAGTACCGGTCTGCACCTCTTGGTTGGTGATCGCTCGGTTGATTGCAAACTTTGTGGCTTTGTATTGTTACATTATTTTAGATCTCACTTTTGAAAAATGAAAATCCATGGTTAAAGTACTTAGACTGAAATTACATTCATATAATGGTGTGGTCTCAATTGTCACCTTTATTTATGTAAACGTTGTGTATGCAATAACAAAGCATGATCAGAAAATAATGGTGTTACATTTTAAATCAGCCACAAAACTATGCTGATTTGTCTGAAACAGCCAATACCACTGCACTGCAGTAGTGATATTTATCTAGTACCTCTAAACCTTGAGTAGGCTTCTGTTTCTTCATGATGCATTCTAGTAAATAAAATAATTCCCTCTATGCCTGAAGTATTGCAGGAGAGAAGAGCTAGGCATAATCACTTTGCAATTGAGTTAAATGAATTGGGAATCAACTCCAGCTCCTTGAGTTTAGATTTGCAAATGTGGTTTCATCTCTTTTGCATGTTTCACCAATGTGTATTGAATAGTCACAGTACTGTTCAGTATGCAAGGGTTACAGGCATCCTACTCATCTGCTATTATTTTTGTCTATGTGTACCCATTCTCTGTGCACATTTAGTGATGCTAAAGGCATCTGAACTGCTTATAGATACATTCATTTGATGACTGAAGTTACCTCAGATATTTTTCACCAGTAACATGAACATTTTTATTTGCAGATGTCCTATACTTAAAAAAAAGTACATACTGCTTTTTAATGTCCAGTATTTGAGAAGTATGCTTACAAGGAGCTGAAAAGTAGAGCAGAAATATACACTCACAAATGCCTGGGGGGATTTCAGCCAGCAGCAGGTTTTGGTAGTGTAGATCTGCCATCTAGAATAATTAAAAAATACTAACAAGGGCAAAACCACACATATAGTGAGTGGTGTTTAAAAAATCCAAAAATTCCCCCAAGGCCTTATTTTAGAAGGTAAGCGCAGCTCCATCAGTAATAAAAGAGCTATAATATGTGTGTAAGTGTATACATACACTATGTGTGTATGTTATGGGTATAATTATTTGTTTGTTCATTTGTTTTGTTTTTGATATGCCAAGAAGGATGTGGCAAGATCTAGAAAAAATCAAACAAAAAAAAAAATTCAGTGAACAAAAATATAATTGTCTGGTTTGCCTTCTACGTAGTATCAGCATGTACTCCAATAATAATTTGTCACACTCAATTATTCTGGTTTAGATAGCCTTAGCTGCAATGAAAAATACTTCATTATGGGCTAATTTGCATGTCTGTGAATGGTGTTATCTACCGTGAAGTTCACATAAATACTTGCTGCAGTAGATAAAAAAGTTGGAGTCTGCATTATGGAATCACATGCACATCCCTCCACACATTCATTCTTCTACACACATACAATACACACATTCAAATGCACACATGTGTACACTCACAGCACAGACCCAACATCTGCACTTGAGTTGTCTGAATGCCTCCCTTTTCTGCAGATTGCAGTCTTGCATTTAATGTTAGGCATTTCCTGCTAAGTACTCCCAAGTGTATAGTGGATCTTCCCATCTATGTACTTCCCATCTATGTACTGTTAAAGTCCCATTAAGGCATGAAAAAAGTATGCCTGGTGTTTATTGGTTCCCCCTAATCCCTCTACTTTTGAAGTGGCATTAAGACATGGGAGAAGAATCCCCAGATGTTAAGTGGTTCCCCCCATCCGTGTACTGTTAAAGTGCCATTAAGGCATGAGTTGTAAGAGTTATCCCTGCTGTCTAGATTTCCCCCATCCCACATTCTCCTTTTTAAGAACTGTTCAGGCACAACTTCTAAGGGCTATCTGAGGTGGTGAGTAGCTCCCCACATCCAATGTCGCAGGCTCTCCTCATTAGTTCTTGATTCCTGGGGTGTGTGGAAGTATGACAGACATCCCAAACCACCCATCCAAACACATGCCTATACAGATGAAGCAGCTCCCTCCCCAACTGAATGCATTCACTCACACACTCATCCATTCACACGCACAAACACAAACACACGCACACACACACACCCCTAATGTTACCCCTCAGTACCCCTCAACTGCTACTTCCAAGGCAGACACACACGCAAACATAGCCTCACACATGCAGCCCCCCCTGCACACACTCACACATACATCCCCTAACCCTACCTTACCAGTAAACTCTCTGGTACTTATCTCTGCTGTGATGTTTGAACCTTGGCATTTGGTCTTGTGCACATCATGACTATGCTAATTTACAAGGCCAAGTGACTCTATGAAGTGCTTAGTGCATACATGCTTTCAGGAGGAGGGTTCTGGGGCGTAGGAGGACATGATTAATTAGCCTATGCTTAACACCTGACTGCCTTATTATCATGTTGCCTTTCTTCATGTTTATGCAAAAGCACTGTCACTTGTCTCATATATTCAGAAGAGAAGATGAAGTGGTGTATGGGTGCAAGATATCTATGGGACATACTTTATTTATTTATTTATTTATTGGCATTTGTTTACCGGGAAAGTCCACCGGGCCAAGAGAACCATTTTCAGTGGAGGCCCAGGGAGAAAATCTCCACAGTATAATAATACAAAACACACAAACAGTAAATAAAATATAGAACAGCTTCAAGATACAAGCAAATAATCACAATGCATACATAGTAATATACAATAATTGTAAAGGTGGCAAACAAATTATATGTGCATATGAGTATAGGTGAAACATAGCAACCAGTATCGTTGTTATGAGTTGTTATGATAGCATAGTGGTGTAGAGGTTGTGTTGTCACCTCACTGCAAGAGGTTCTCTGGTTCAATTCTTGGCTGGCGTGCCTTCTGTGAGAATAGAGGCATGTGCATTGCCAGAGGCAAGAGAGATGTAAGTGCAATTCTTTTTTGAAGGAAGTGATTTTTCTAGAGGTTCTGGTAGCTAATGGTAAAGAGTTCCAAAGTTTGGCAACAGAGAATGAATAAAACATGTTGCCGGCAGGGAGTTTAGGTTCATAGGTTCATAGGTAGATACTAGGGCATTTATAAGCCTAGCCAGAGTGTATTTGGCTTCCGCCTCCCTATTAGATTAGCCTACTGTGCCTTTGTAAAGTAGGTCACAGAATGTACCCTTTTAAGATTAGTTTACTGTGCCTCTGTCTAGCAGGGACACAGAAGAGATCCCAGGGGTGAATTTGCGATTTCCCATCCACGCGTCCAGAGGTTTGTATACTTGCAGTAAGTAGTAGTTGGTTTTCAGATTCAAGTGGCCTGTTAGGGTGGTAGTGGGTGAGGATAGAAGAGATGGCTGGACAGTCTGAAGGTTTGTAAATAATTTTATGAGCTGTTATTAGCTGTAGGTAGGTAAGATGGTGGGGAAGTTTGAGCCAGTTTAATGATTTTAAGGAAATACAGTGATGGGAAGAGTATTTTGCATTGGTTGCTAATTTGGCAACCTTGTTGTAACAAGTCTCAAGCTTATTTTTTAGGGTGCAGTGGATACTGGTAAGGACAGGAATGCCATAGAGTAATGAAGAAAAGAGAAAAGTTAGGGCAAGAGTACATTTGGTAGACCAGTTGAGAGGGTTTCTGATGTTATTATGGATGTGAAGGTCAGTGCTTGTAAAAGGAAAAAAAGTTTACGACAGAGAAGCATTTTACTAAGAATAACCCCAAGCTCAAATAACACATTGCAACTTTTGAGTCAGATCAGTAGACAGAATATATTTAATGGTGATGTGTTAAGTTCTCAGGTAACTGATAGAGTGAATCAAGAATACAAAAATATCATATTCTAATGTAAACTGCAAGATAGAAACGTAAATGGAATTTGGGGTTAATTATAGGAAAGGTGCAGACATATGCACTTTGGTGTCACCATGAGGCAATAACTTAAATGCTAGAAGGATAAAAGGAAAAGATGTGAGTGTTGTTATTGCCCTGGCTGAATTATACTGTGGACTATGTGAGGACATTAGCAAAGGTAGCAGAGTCCTGGGAAGCCTTGTCAGGCGTCAACTCCAGAAGTGCAGATGTCATTGCCCCACTCTGTAGGGTACTGCAAACACCTATGGAAGTCATAAAAGGAAAAGCAATCAAATTATGAGACTACATGATGGATTCCCATGATGCATAAGGGAGATGGAGGAACTGACACAAGGCAAAGCTGTAGTGCAGGTAGACATTAGTGGAAGCAGAGAGGTGTAGTACAGACAACACTGCCTCACCAGTGTGCAGGTAGCTGGAAGGGACTTTAAGAGAATACGAAAATGTGAACTTGGAGAGGCAACAGTAGCCACTTGGATGAATTTAAGGCTGACATTGCAACTTTTTTTTTACTTCGGGGGTTGAGGGTTGGCGTAATGGTTAATGTGTTTGCTTTACAAACAAAAGGTGCAAGGTTTGATTCTCAAATGGGAAAATTGGTTAGACTTAAAATGGCCAACAAGGGCAGTTAGTCTAGTACTGACCTATGAACCTATGCAATCCTTAGCAAGTTAACAGTCTATAAAAACAGGGATGATAACATAAAGTGCCTAGAAAGTAATTTACTTGCTAATAAAAAGCAGATACTGATTCATGCACTTCAAAGCCGTGGATGAAGTATTGTTTGTAGGCCACACACCATCTGAATACAGTTATTAGCAAGGCCAGTTTTCCCTTAGCTTAGATTGGAGTCATCCTATCCTACTTGGCATCTTCAAAATTGTCCATGCCAGCTCTGTGTTAGTAGCCACATGATTCAGAGTATTTGGGCTTATAAAGTCACCATTTCTATTATTGTCTTTACAATGAATTTTACAAGGCGACCTCGAGTGGACCTTAAACATTCAGTGGAGCCAGTGCTTGGATCCGTTATTGGGCCAACAAGCATTTTCAAGACATGTCAGATGCACATAACTTGCTCTTGATATCAGATTTTCCCTATGCAGATTTCATGCCCCAATCTCTAGATGACTGTCACCACAGATGCGTCAGTCCTAGGGTTGGGGGAGCATTATCTTGGGTGAATGGTCCATGGCGATTGGTCACAGAGTAAGGTCAGCTTGCACATCACTGTCCTGGAGATGAAGGCAGTTCTTTTTCTTTGTAGGTATTTGTTGATTCCCTTTCTCTAGTGCTTACTGACATACACTGAGTCAAAATGGAGGTGATATGGTATATCCGCAAACAAGAGAGTACGTGCTTCTGTCCTCTGTGATGAGTGGGTATGAGATTATGGAAATGGACCATGCCTTCTGACCACTTTCTGATGTACGCATTCCTGAAGAAGCCAGCTCCATGCTGAACAGACTCTGACAATGTTTGCTGATGCCTCACCAGTAGACGTTTTGCTTAATGGTGGTGTCGATCCCTTTTCCATTGAGAGGGAAATAATCACTGTGATCTGCTTGCCTTCCCAGGAAACCTCAAATGCAGTGACTTATTATCTTCCCTAAGCCCCTTTCAGGATGCAGAGCTGCTGTAGTCCAGGTGTGGCATGCATGCAGTTCTTTATGCCTTTCTCTTCTTTCTCTTATTCCTAGATTTCTGCACAAAACAGGACTGATAAATGCCAGGATCATTATCATATCTCTGGATTGGATGACTAGTGTGGTTTAACCTTGGACTGGCCTCATCTTTTGGTGAAGCAGCTCAGGTTGGCTGTTGCAGTCCTTATTTGAGTGAAGGGTGTAAACCCACTTACGTGGTGTTTTCTGCAAACTGCACGTCTCTTTTGTTGTTTTAAAAAGACCTAAGTCAAATTAGTAATGTGAAAAATATGAATAACCGTGTTTGGCTAAATAGTGTCTACTGCCAATTAACAGCTCGATATATGACCAGTGGAGCAGTAAGATTTGAAATATACACAAAGAAAGGCAGGGAGGGCCTCAAAGTAAATTTACTACTATGAATAAAAGACTAAAGGATTGCTAAATAGTTTCAGCTGAATTAGAGAAGATCATATTAAGCTCCCAAATGCCTCAGTTATATGCATTATGCAAGTGATACATACATGCACAAAATAATTAGTAGCCCCCCCCCCCCCCCAACAAAAAAAAAAGTTTCACTGCATGGAGTATAGAAAACAGTGAGTTTTCAGTACATAATTTTACTGTGCCAGCATCATAGACATAAGTTTGCTACCTACTGTTTTACAGTCCTTCAAAATGTGTGGAGATGATGAAAATGTCAACAATAGGCTAATGTTCCTCAAAGAGATTGTAAAACAAACATATGTTAACATAATAATGTCTTGTAGAAATAAGGAGGAAAAAAGTGTACACAATGAAATAATCAAAAGTTATCCTCAACTGTTTTACGAAATTTAATTTGAAATTGGTAATCTTTCTGCTGCTACCTAACAAATGATTCTGCAGGCAGAGGGGAAGACATTTGAAATGGCACTCCCTTCCTTTCTATTCTGAGCTGTCAGTTGCAGTGACAGTTTTCACACCTCTGCAGTAGTGTGGGAGGAGGGGACTGTCAATTCATGCAGGACTACAAAAGAACACTTAGAACAAAGGCATCCAGTTTAGCTAATACTCTGTCTGCTGTTAGATAACTTCAAATTATACTGTAAAGCAAGCTCTGATCTAAACATAAATGAGGGTGATTAGCAACAGAAAAGAAGCAGGCCTAACACAGAAGGAATACAAACTGACAGTGAGTCACAGATTTCCCATTATATGTCAATGGCATGGGAATTCACAGTTACTTCCTTATGTCTGGCATGAGTCACAGAAAGGAGACTTGAAATGCTTTATGGGAAAGAGAAAGGCTTGAAGGTGAAGCAGATCACGTTGATATAGCAAGCCCCATCGGTAGCCATGTTGTGGTAAACAGGCTAAAATTACAGATAAAGCACTTAGAGTCAATTTTAGCTGTTAAAATAGGTCTGGAAACAAAGATAGACTGAAAAAAACATATTTTTTTTAGTTCTAGCCCGGAGTTTTGCTTTAAGGCCATGGTTCTGACACTAGTTGTTGGTCTCAGTGAGGCCTTTCAGTAGGATGTCAACATCGCTTGGATAGTTAATAATAGCTCCCCAACTTGCAATCGTCTGTGAACTTTGTCAGCCAGAGACTCTTCATGTTGGCCTGGACTTCAGAGAAGTAGATACCAAACAGTAGAGGACCCAGGACTGAACCCTGTGGGACTTCACTCATGACTGGTCGGCAGTCTGACTTGGAGTCGGCTACTTTCACACTGTGGGTTCTATCTTTGAGCCAGTTTGTAACCCACCTAGTGATATAGGGGTTGATGCCTAGCTTAGTGAGTTTTTCTATGATTCCTGAGTGGGAAATGGTATCAAAGGCTTTGGCCAGATCAAGGTAGGCTGTATGAACCACCCTGCCTTCATCCACAGCTCTGGTGACTGACTCAAATAAGTCAACCAAGTTGAGCAGGCATGATCTACCCTTCACAAAACCAAATTGTGTGGGATCCAGAGTTTGGAGATTCCCCTATATCCTTGTTTATTAGGTTCATGATGATACGTTCCATAGCTCTGCATATCAGACTCGTCAGGCTAATGGGGTGATAGTTCCCAGGGTCTGTAGTCTCTCCTGCTTTGTGGAGAGGGATGATTGTAGCAGTGTGCCATTCAGAAGAGACAAAGCCTGAAATGAGGCTGTGATTGAACAGGGCACACAGGTGAGGTGCCAGTTCACTCTGTAGATCATATACAGCACAGCCAGGGATATTGTCAGGTCCCATAGAAGCTGTATTCTTTGCCTTGGACAGTGCTGTTTTAACCTGTGCAGCAGTAATACTGGTTGACTGACAATCTACCGGTATTGTGATTGGTCCTCTGGGGGGGGGTAAAGTTGGCACTGAATCTGTCGGCCAGTATATTGGCAATATCTGTTGGCTCGGTATAGGAGGTACTATTGTGCAGTAGCTCAGAGCAAATCTGGGTATTTCCGTGGAGATTCCTTACATAACTACAGAAGGCCTTGTGGTTGTCTTTACTATTTGCTACAATTCTGTTTTCATAGCTAGCTTTAGAGGATTTGATGGGGGATCTCAACTTTTTGTTGAGGCTGATGAGAGTTTTTCCAGTCTTGGGACTTCTCTTTATTCTGCATCAGTTTCCTCCTTCTGTTGTAGAGTTTGTTTATGGCAGGGGACCACCAGATTGGCTTACTTTTTTTTGGAGGAGAGCATCTTGGTTCTATCAAGGAAGTATGTTTCAGATAATTTCCTTCCATGTGGACAATAACTGAGTCATACTGATAATTGCGGTTCAGTGACCTGAGTGCATGTGGATCTGGTGGATTGCGGCCCCTGTTATGCAATTGAGAGTAGCCCTCTTCTTGTTTAGGCTAGTGAGTGAGACATCAGTATGACTCACAATGGAGTCTACGTCCTACGACCAAAATGTTTGATTGTATGATGGTCTGCTTTATGAGCTTAAATGTAAAGACACTGTGAGTTGAGGCTGAATGTGTCTTATTGGGTATGCTTTGCTATTTTGGTTTTGAGGTTGCTAAGGGTACTTATTGTAATTATTGTATCTGGGAGGCCTTTTAACTTTTAAGAGTCTCAGCATGTTTGGGTTTATGTGTTGTCTTGTAGTGTGTGTGTGTGTGTGTGTGTGTGTGTGTGTGTGTGTGTGTGTGTGTGTGTGTGTGTGTGTGTGTGTGTGTGGCAGATATTGTGTAGTGTTGTATGTTTCTGACAACCTGCTTGATATTTGTAGCTAGTGTATTTGAGAGCCTCACTTCCATACACAGTGTATAAATATATTTCTCACATACTGTGTCAGATTATTTCAGGATTAGGTGGTTGTCAGAAAACATGAGACAATTACTACTTTGCCTCTGGATGCCCATTGCTACCTAGCTGTCTACAATGACAGTAGTGGGATACATGGAGAGATGCAGCAGGGAATTCTTTACTCTTTTTTGTGTAACCACTCTGAGGGAGAACAGACTTGTTAGGGTGCTAATTGGGTAAAAAGTGCAATCTTAGTCTAATCTCATGAAGCAATGGTCCCTCTTTGTTTGTCACGCACCTATGTGCTCTGGAATTTGTAGGGGTAGTTCTCTAGTGAAAATGAGATTACAAGCACCTGCATCTATACAGGGCTCTGTGAGCCATCACTGCATGATAAGCAGCATCATGCAAATTTGCCAGCTTTATACAGACAGAGAAAAACAGTAAAAAATAAAAAAACAGGCCATTCACAACAAGCACACTATAATGTTTCCTCAGTGGTTCTCAGCACAGAAGAGAAAAGGCAGCACTCTACTCTCACTAGTGGGCAGACCTAACTTTTCTAACTCTAAACCTCTAAAATGAAGTCCAACACGCAGTAAATAAGTAAATTAAACAGTAAACCAAACAACCAACACACAGAATCAGGCAGAAGTGCAGATACTCAACAATTCATTACAGTGGCAAAAAAAACAAAATTAATTTGTTAATTAGATTACATTCATATGAAATAAAGGAAGATGTAATAGATGAGTGCAAACACTCTGCATCCCCAGACCCCGGGAACTACCGCCCCATTAGCCTTAGGTCTGCAAGGCTATGGAGCATATCATCATGGAACGTATAAAGAATGACACTGGTAATCTCCAGACTCTAGACCCCACCCAGTTCGGGTTTGTAAAAGGCAGATCATGTCTCCTAAACCTGATAGACTTCTTTGAAGCGGTCACCAAAGCCGTAGATGAGGGTAAGGTGGTTCACACAGCCTACCTAGATCTCACCAAGGCTTTCAACACCATCCCCCACTCTGGAATTATAGATAAACTCACTAAACTAGGTATAAATCCCTATGTTACAAGATAGGTTGCCAGCTGGCTCACTGACAGAACCCACACTGTGAAAGTAGCAGACTCCAAATGCGACTTCAGACCAGTGACAAGTGGAGTACCACAAGATTCAGTCTTGGGTCCTCTCCTGTTTGGTATCTACTTCTCAGAGGTGCAGGCTAACACAGAAGGTCTTTGGCTAATGAACTTCGCAGCTATGGTAGCTTGTTGGCTAGGCTTACGTAGGCCCTTGGGCCGATAGCCTAGTACCTACCTATGAACCTATGAACCTATGACTGCAAACTAGGAGCCATAATCAAAACTCCTAACAATGTGGACATCCTACAAAAGGGCCTCACTATGTCTAGTGTCAAAGCCATGGCCTCAAGCTCAATGCCAAAACGTGCATTGTCATCCCTTTTGGTAAAAACTCTGTACCCATGAACTACCACATAGGTGGTAGTCTACTTAACACCGAAAGTGTGATAAGAGACCTTGGGACACAGGTGGACAGTAGTCTCTCCTTTGATAATCTAATCACCACAGTAGTCAGGAAATTCTTCTACGTGGCACACCTAATAACAGCAGGTTTCTCATCCAGGAAAAAAGAGGTCATCATTCCCCTCTACTCGTCACTCATTAGACCCATTATAGAGTACAATGCCCCTTTTGGTATATACCTCACAAGACATCTACAACAACTAGAAAGGCTGCAGAAATACCTCACAAAGAGGATTATCGGCCTCAAACAGATGCCCTACGCAGACCGTCTCAAAAAAAACAAGCTTTACTCTGTCGCATATTGCCTACTCAGAGGTGATCTCTGCCTAACATACAAATCTATGTCAAACCCAGAGCTGTTGGATATGTCATGAGTTAGAAAAGGTTCTGCAAGTACATACCTTCTGTTTTCTGTAAGAAACCACCAAAACAGTGTTATCTGCCTACTGAGGAAAAAAGGGGTTTTCAGTATCATATCCCCCCAATCGTAAATCTGAATGCATTTAGTTTGCAGAAAAACGTAAATCAGAAATGTCTGTTCATGATCGGTAAATTATGTATGAAAGGGGCTGTCTGAGGTCAACACATTTTATATCTTCACTGAAATCCTTCCTGTTAAACTCTCGACTCTGATTTTATTAATCTGCCCCCCAGGATAATGTGTCTTACCATCAACTAACAGTTACAAAGCAGTTTATTCTTTTTGGGAAAGAAGTACAGGTTATCGTGAAGATGTCAAAACACTGACATACACAAGTCCTTCTTCACATAACTCAGAGGAAGCAGACCACTGTAGTGCATTTTTCATTACCTCTGACCTGGAAAGCACGCTCCCCGAGAAGGCAAACTTTAGCGTTATTCCTCTTGCAATGTCATAAACCACCCAGCAGAATAATACTTAACAGTTGACACTAGCCTTTTCACGCTAACATTGCTACTTTTGCAAAAACATTACAAAGTGTGGGAGGGTCCAAATTTGGTTGTGATAATACGTAAGTACCCTTCTTTCTTACAAACTAAAAGAAAGACATTCGAAGGCAAAACTGATGCTAAGCGCTTTCATTCTTTAATGATATCTAGAACTTCTTCAGAACTGACAAAATTTTAAAAATGTCAGGTATAAGTAAGGCGCACAAGGTATAGAGATAGAGAGAGAGAGAGAGAGAGATGTAACCATGACAATAGCATACAACGTCTGAGAACACAGTGAGGAAAAAAATTAACCAATCAGAAGCTACACATTTTGTACAGCTGTATATACATTAACAAATATTAGTATAAAGTGGGAGTGGTCAGACTCCCCAACTCAATGCACATTTAACATTTAGGTTTTCATTGAGTCCAGGAGGGGTCTCAGCATTAAGTAATAACTGGCATCGCAATTCTTTCAGTTCAAGCAAAGTCTCACAATCTCAAAAAAATTGGTAAACTTGTTCCAGTATGAGAGATTTGAAACCAATAAACTTAGGGCAGCATAAACTGTGTCTTCCTAGCGCATTTTTTTCATCTTTATTTCTGATAGCTGCCAAATGTTCTTTTACTCTATCAGAAAGCTTTCTGATCGTCTTACCAACATAAAATGCTTTGCAAGAATTACACACTGCTACATAAACTAAAAACTTAGAATGGCAATTAAAGTGTTTTTTTTAAATAGACTGTAATGTTACAGTGTTGAAACCTGAACTTAGAGCCAGTATACAGTAAATGTACTGACATACTACACATTTGTACAAGTAAACATGCCCTTAGTGTCACTGTACTTGTAATACAGAAAAAATGTGGGTTATCTTTTTCAAAAGACATTTTCAGAGTGGTAGTTTTTTTGAAGGAAAAGGTAGGATTATTCCCTAAAACTTGGCATAAATCTTTACTAGCTCTAATAATGATCCAATTTCTCTGCACAATGTTTCTAATGCCTTGTGCATCCCTGCTGCTAGGAAGAGGAAAACTGCAGTTCCTGTCAATGTTTTCAGTTTGATCTAGTGTGTCTTTAGCTACTAAACCGTATTTGAGTATAGGTGTATGTTTAATGCGCCTGTGAGCTGCTACTTCTGTGAAAACTTCCTGCACTAGTTGTTCAGGATAATGTCTCTTCACAAACAGGTGTGTTAAGAACTTGCTTTCTAAAAGAAAAGTATGGTCATTAGTGATGTTGTGACAGTCTAATAAACTGACCTCAGAGCACGTTCTTCTTCGTAAAGAAAGGATGTTGGCTGCAAAAGTCTAAAAAATTGTTTCTGTACATATCTTTTCTGTACGCATTAGAACTAGGAAACCCTGTGTCATTGTCTATAGAAATCTCGGTGTCAAGAAAATTGATTACTTTGCCACTACCTGACGTGACAAAATCTAAGTATGGAATACTGTTGGAGAGTGTATTAATGAACAATTCTAGTTCAGTTTCAGGTCTCTCCCACACAAAAAAAAACATCATCAATGTAACGGCGGTAAATATGAACTTTGGCAAACCCTGGCAGATGCATTAATGTATCTAATTCCCATGCGCTGAGCACCAGGTTGTCAAAAGCTGGTGCCATCTTGGACCCCATAGCCACACCTTTTATTTGCTGATAAAGCTTGGTGTTAAAATGGAAAAAGTTGTTAGTTAAAACTGCTGTCAGTGTGATTAGTGTTTCAATTCTACAGGTGCTGAAATTGGCGTATTTACTAAGAAACAGTTCAACAGCTTGTAAACCCTCTTGGTGAGGAATGTTAGTATACACAATGTCAAGAGTCACAAGAATACATTTAGAAAAATCCAGCTGTGAATGATGTAGCTCATTAAGAAAGTCCCAAGAATCCTTAATGTAAAATTTGGTGGCCTGTACCAAGGGGTTATAAACACTGTCTAGGTATTCTGAAATGTTCCCTGTCTTGGTACGTTTATTTGAAATAATTAATCGAATGGTGGATTCACTGGGTCATTGTGTATTTTTGGAATGCCAAATAACTTGCCAAGGTACAGGTTATTTACTTGCAGATATACAAACTCTTCTAGTGATAGTTGATTATTTTTCTCAAGTGTTTTTATCATCCTGTCAATTACTGCAAAATGTTTGTTAACTTCTTTTAGGGACACAGTTTTGTAAAAATGATTATCAACTAGCATGTTTTCTATAGTGCTGATATAGTCCTCTGTAAGGGCAAGTTATTCTGCCTTGGAAAGGTTGTACCATTTAAATACATTAGGTTGTTGTAAAAGACGTCTAACTTCATGCTCACAGACACTCTGGAAAGTGGATAGGCTGTTGTTCAAAATTGGATTAAAGACATTTATTTTCTTAGGAATTAATCTATGTGTTTGAAATGTGCTACGTGTCGATATATCTTCATCATCCTTGTCACTATATAACAATTTAAGATTTAATTTCTGTAGAATCAACCTTAAATCAAGTAGTGTGTCAGTAATCTTAGCCCTTTGTGATAGAATGAAGGTGAATCTTCTATTTAGCAACTTTAAATGTGCCTCGGAAAAATCTCTGTTAGTGAGGTTGAAAACTGCATTAGAAAGCATATGCTTTCTTTCATTTACAATTGTCTCTTCTTCGAGTTCATTGTCACTATTGTTCTCCCTGTGAACGAAGATCTCCATTGTCCTTTGCTTCTCTCCTTCCCTCTCTCTCTCTCACTCTGTCTCTCGCACCTGTTGTGGATGTAGTTGCTGTGCTCATATGGACCGCTTGTTCTTGCAATAAAAAAGAAACCTGTGTTTCTGTAGAACTAGGCTTTAGTATATTATTTTGTGAAAATTTAGCAAGGAGTGGAGTGTGAGAAGTATTGACACCATTCTAATGAGGTGTAGATGTGATGTTAGGATGTTCCTGTTGATAAGGAAAGTGAATGGGGGGAGATACTGGTGCCACAGTTTGTCCTACTTGTCTTGTCAGCTTCTCATTTTTGTAATAAAATCTGTTGTTGTTACTTTTTTTGTTGGTTAGTCTGTATGCTCTCTGGCTTTGATACTGTTTTAAATCACGATCTAACGTCTGACCTTTTTCTGTGGACTAGGTTGGCTATATGTCTTATAACTTTAGGAAATATACTGTCAATAAAGTGTCGGAATAATCCAAAGTCAGAGTGTTTAAGGATAGCGTTGTGTAAGTCTTCAATTTATTTTTTAATAATGCTCGTCCTTTCTTGGTTGTGTCCTATTAAAATTTTGAGTGCTGCCACTCCACAATCATTGTACAAATTAACCAAATCGTTATAACGTTCAGAATCTCTGGTATTACCAGTGGGAAATTTATAAAATCTGAGGCCATGAGGAACAATATTATGATGTTACGCAGGAGTGTAGAAAAAAGTTGCCATACTCAATGTTTTTGAATAAAAACAACTTGGGATCCAGTTCGAAGATCAACGACTTGCAGTGATGGTTATGGGACTGAATGCGGTATGGCTCTTCTCTTTGACCCATTGTTTTCTGTCTCCTGTTTCCTTGTAAAAAAGGATTATGAGTGTCTTCTCCATTTGCAAAATGCAAAATCTCTCCTGTAAATGGTATTTGTGCGGTAGACTCAGGAACTAGTGTACGAAGAACAGTTTGAGCTGCACTTTGTTCAAGGGATTGATTTTGTAGTAATAGTGGATCATTTTCTGGGATGTCTGTAAAATATCACATTGATTGACTGTCTGTAGTGAAGAAATAGGACTTCTATCTCTCATCTCTTATCTCTCAAGATCAGTGTGAACTCTTTAAAATTGACTTGAAGACTGTTACATCTAATAAGCAAACTATGAGCTTTGTACATGGTTTCATTAAATTCTTCTATTAGCGATAAAAGTTCTGGTGGCATTTTGTGCACTGTGAAATCTTGAAAAGACTGGCTACTAGAGCCTGGTTCCACCATCTGCATGTCGTCCATAGTAATAGTTGGAAAAAAATCACTAATAATAATAAAACCAAACTGCGATAACTAATGTAAATGAAGAACTGTACTAATAAAACAACAAACTTCTTTTTTATAAACTAAAAGAAAGACACTCGAAGGCAAAACCGATGCTAAGCGCTTTCGTTCTTTAATGATATCTAGAACTTCTTCAGAACTGACAAAATTTAAAAAAATGTCAGGTATAAGTAAGGTGCACAAGGTAGAGAGAGAGAGAGAGAGAGAGAGAGAGAGAGATGTAACCATGATAATAGCATACAACGTCTGAAAACACAGTGAGGAAAAAAATTAACCAATCAGAAGCTACACATTTTGTACAGCTGTATATACATTAACAAATATTAGTATAAAGTGGGAGTGGTCAGTAATAGATTTACTATCATATCCTTGAAAATGGGTCGATGAATGATCATAATGTCGATATAAAATGTTGATTTCTGAAATGTCTAAAAGGCTGAATGTCAGAAATCACATACCCAATATTCCCAGTTCGACAAGTTTGACATATCAGTAGGTGATATCACTCACCCATTTTATGCACATTTAACGTACTGTTACACTCAACTGTCAATGGTACATTAATTGTACTATTTTGCAGGGGGGCTACACCCCCTACACCCCGTGCACATTAAATATACCAACTCTTAGACTGCACTACAGTGAGAAAATGGGCTAATTCCCTGTTCCTCACTGAAGCGTGACCTCCCCGCACAATGTTAAACCCAAATTATTGACCTACATTACCCATTCACTGTAGTGTAGTCCATCGATTTGGGTTCGACATTCTGCCGACTTAGAAACTGCAAGTCAGCCACATGAAATATATATATATATATATATATATATATATATATATATATATATATATAGGTTCATAGGTAAGTACTAGGCTATCTGCCCGAGTGCATCTATAAGCCTAGCCAGAATGTGTTGGATTTCGCCGTCCCCTTAGATTAGTTCCCTGTGCCTCTGTCCAGCAGAGCCATTAGTTCCCTGTGCCTCTGTCCAGCAGAGCCACTGCAGTATATATATATATATATATATATATATATATATATATATATATATATATATATATATATATCTGTGTATCTCTTCTTGCTGTTCTTTAAAGCTCTGCAATCAGTTTAATATGTTTTTCATAGTCGCCATTGCTTTTTACTCCCCTTTCTTTGGCCACTTATAGCCTCCACAGAGAGGCATGTTGCCTTCTTAATCTTCTTCCTGTTTTGACTATTTTTGTTTTGTTGACCTCCAGGACGACATCACACACTTCTGCCCATAGTTCTGCAGGTGCTCTGTGTACCAGATTTAATCCCTTAAATCTTTTCTTCTCCTTCACTATACATTCATTTGGAATATTGTTGATTTACATCTGGCTGGCTTTGAGAAATTTCTTGCATTCTTTAACTTAATTCTAACCATTGTGATAAGAAGCTGATGGTCTGAGTCACATTTAGCTCTAGGCCTTACTTTTGCTGAGTGTACAGAGTTCTTTCATCTCTGATTACAAAGTATATCATCAGTTTTTATTTTGTTACTGATCATCTGATGATATCTCTGTATCCTTTATTCTTTTGAGGGAGTTTGCTGTGACTAGTGAATTACCTTGTGAGAACTTTATTAGTATTTGTCCCTGTTCATTTTATACTCTGAGGCCAAACACTCCAGTGGTTCTTTGACTTCCAGCTTTAACAATCCAGTCACCTATGATGGATGTAAAGACTTATTTTTGTTATTTCCGCATAGTACTGGAGATCCCCATAAAACTGGTGGCTTTTTACTCTTTGGCTGAACGGCTTAGCTTGGAGTCAGATTAAGATCGTTCTATCTTTTTTTTGGGTTGTAGCTGAATATGGGTCCATGTGTTAATTCTGTACTGTGACTTATACAAAGTTTTTATAGGGAATATACAAACGAAAATAAATGCACCATGCAGACTACCAGGTACATCACACTGTTTCCATAGGTGCTACAACTAATTCCCTTTTATATAAGGTTTTAGATTTTAATACAATGTTGATATTTCTGTTAATCTCAGTCTGGTACTACTACTGAAAATTTACTACTAAAAACAATCTAAAGTTCAGGATTTGTCAAACTGCCCTACATGCAGACAGACACAGATGCACATGTGCACACACACACACACACACACACACACACACACACACACACACACACACACACACACACACACACACACACACACACACACACATACATGAATGGTATGTTGTACAGTCCATTAAGAAAAACAATATCATTGAACATCTGCCCATGACTTTCTCCAGTGCATCCTCAACCAACTTTCGAAGTCCCTATTCAGTGATTCTTGTCAGGCTGCCATGTGCTGGGGTGCCTGCAGGACCAATGCTACTGCCCTGACCCTGTGAGTATGTCCCCAGATGGGCAAAGGGTGAGAACCTCCTACTCTGGAAGGTATGTGCCTGGGCAACTCTAGAGGAATTTGGATCTGTAAAAAAATTATCATAAATGAGAGAGAAAGGAAATAATAAAAGGCAAAGGAGTGCATTATTAAAATAAATAAAACAGAGAAAGGGGCAGAAGAGAAAATGCACACACAAAATTCTCATGTCATGTTGCACAATATTCAATTCCTTACTTTAAAACATTTTATATTATAAATCTTTATTGAATTAAAACAGAATGTGCAGGAAGTGCTCATGCAGACTTTTGGATGAAATTGTGAAGTGTTTATGCTTACTTGTCAGGACAGTGTTTACTGTCAAGTTATGATGGGGTTTACATGTTATATTCTACTACGCAAACATAATGATCATATTTGTACCTGATATGCATTTGTTTGCAATATTGCACTGAAAACAACCTTTATAAATACCTACATCTTACAGAATCAGTTTAAGACAGAATACTAAAGTATATATTGACGTATCTTTTACATTTGATTACAGCAATTTATTAAAAGCACTCTAGTGTTTCATTTACTATGCTGCATAAATTAATTCCTTTTATATCAATATGAAATCAGTTAAACACAATACTATAATACTATAACACTATTTACTACTTTATTCATTCTTATCAGCTTCTTTAATCAGTTTGGACGTTCGTCTTTCCTGCTGAATATTTTTCCTCAGCTATAAAGAGAAGATATAAGACAACTCTTGATTATCTGTATTTCACAATTTATTTCCTTAACATTACTTATATGACTAGTAGTTATTTGCAAGACAGTATTTGCTTAGTATACATATGTTGAAACATGCATTGTTTGAATTTTCATACTTTGCCAATATTCACTTTACTGCAAGTTATAAACACATTGATACACTTTTATGGATTTTTTTTATGCTTTGCTTGTAACAATCTGTGAATTGTGATTATCTAGAAGGTGCACACACACACACACACACACACACACACACACACACACACACACACACACACACACACACACACACACACACACACACACACAGAAAACTGTAGCAAGTCATGAAAGCTTCCATTTCCTTAGCTGAACTAAAGGGTGTGCTTTGATAGTTTTTTCCTTAAGAATTCTAAGCATATGTAAAACAAAGACAATAACTATAAACTATGTACCCACACACCAGTTGGTTCAGCAATACCCATATTTATTTATTTATTGCATTTGTTTACCAGGAAAGTCCACTGGGCCTAAAAGAGCCCATTTTCAGTGTTGGGCCAGGGAGAAAAGCTCCAACAAGAACACAGATATAGAAAAAATAAACAATTGGTGCAGAAGTAGAAATAGTGTTACAGACAGTAAATACAGTAACATATACAGAATATATACATAAAAGAAGGAATCTAGTTTGATTACAGTAATATACACAGAAATATACATTACATTCAATGAATTCAATCAGAGAGGTATAAACAGAGATATATTAATCAGTATTATTGTACCAGTATCAACAAGTGAAGGGACCAGAGGAGAACTTGTGGATTGCAATTAATAAAGAGTTGAAGGATTTTATATGGGATGGGAATAGAGCAAGAGTCAAGTGGTATAATTTGATCCTTCCAATAGAACAAAGTAGTTTGGGGGTAACCATTTGAAATGTTGGGACCCACTAGATGGAGTCCCAAAATACGGGGACTGAATGGCCAAAAGATCAGACTTGTATATAACAGGTCCAGTATGCCATTTCTCAGAATATTCCCTTTTCTCCAAGGTATGGCAATCTCGGAATTGGTATATATAAGTCGGGGGGAGGGGGTGTTGGGGGCTTGCCCCCCCTGCAAGAAAACTTTTAAAGAGAAGAGCAGTCTTGAAGATTTGCTCTTCTGCTGTGTTTTTTGTCTTTTTGATGGCATGTCAGAACCAGGCATTTTGAGTGCCAACATTTCAAAAGGGAGCCAGTTTGGGATTACTTGATTTGAAGGGGTATTTCAATGCTACACAGTTAAGGCTCATATACATAACACAAGCAGAAAGCTGTAATTCAAACTGGAAAGGCATGATGATGATGAAACAGGTGGGAAGCTCAAGAAATAAGGAGAGACTGGGATTCTGGATGCGAATCCTAAAGGAGAATAACAATAACCATTCAGAATATTATATTCGTAAAGCAGCAGAAAGTATTCTAAGAACTTAGCAAACACATGAATGGAGAAAGGAGATTCTGCTGATAGGGGTGGCTGCAATTAGGGGTACAGAGAATAGACAAGAGGGGGCTGAAATGTACTGAAGAAAACTGGCAAAGGAACCAAGGTACTGAGAGTAAGTAATTAGGGAGGGGGAAGATAATAGAAAGGGAAGAGGCCAGGAATTCAGTTGGACTGCAAGGTAGTGATTGCCTTCCCTCTTAAGGATTGATTTTGGAATACAGACAAAGAGAAAGGAATAGGGGGAGCCTAAGTGAAAGACCAGCCTGAAAATAGTTTGTAGTAGAATCTGGAACAGAAACTGCTGTTAAAAAGAGATAATTAGTAGGACATATAAAATATTGCATGATAACTATAGGAATCAATCAGAGGAGGTTAGAAAGGATTGGTAAGAGAGACTGGATAACAATTCACAAAGAAACAATGGAAGGATATATGTATGGCTCCCAAATATGCAATAAAGTCTAGAGGATATAGGATCCTTGCTTGGAAGTATTTGCAAATGTATTTTTAAACCCCAAGCAGACTCCAAAGCATTTTTCCTCAGGTAGATTACAAATATTGGAGGTGTGATAGGGAAGAAAGTGAAAACTGAGAACATATATTTTGGGAGTGTAATGAGTTTGCCAACTTTAAAAAATCTTTGCAGATTACTCTGTCAGAAATACTGAGTAAGCAAATTGGTGTAACTGAGGAAATGATTTTTTGAGCTGTGCTACAGAATCGGAAATGCCTAGACATAATAACGCTTTGTTGAGTTTAATTCTGGTGGCTGACAAAAAAAAGCAATTACTAGAAAATGGAACTCAAAGTCTATTAACTGTACTAGAAGTAGTGAATATAGTAACAGAGACAAAATAACTGGAAGTGGGATTTTTAGAAAAAGAATAGGAGCAAATTACATAGAGAAAATGGAAATTGTAGGAACAATACATGCAGAATAATATTTTGGAGGAGGAATGAGGTTTAAGGGAAACCAGGAATTGAATGAGCTATGTAATGTCTGACTGACAATGGCTGTATAGAAGATTACAGGTGATGTATAATGTTTACAGCTGGATATAGGTCAATATGGTTTGTTTTAATTTATATAAATGTATATGGGTTACATGTATTGGTAGCATGTCTAAGTATGACTGTAGATTATTTTTTATTACACCCATTGCCACTGCTACTATTGGAACTGTCTGGGTATCTTTTTTCCACATTGCTCTAATTTCTGCCTGCAAATCCTGATATGTTATGACTTTTTTTTTCTCTCTGTTAATAAGACACTGTAATCACTAGGGGTAGCAGTTTCAATGATCAATGGTACATTTGTCTTTTTTCATGGGTGACTATATCTGGTTTTCTTACATCCGTTTTTTGAACTGTCAGTAATGGTTGATCCCATGTGATATACACTTCTTCACTCTCTATAATGCTTTGTGGTTCATATTTCCAATGCTCCTCAGCTGCTTACATGTTGTAGTGTTTGCACAATCCCCAATGCAACAGTCTTGCCACATTATTGTGCCTTTCAGTGTACAGGCCCTATTGATATTGCAGAAGAGATTTAGATCCCTAGACTGAGCATTTCTGATGCCATCTGACTTTGTTGATGTGCAGTAAATCCATCAGTAATGGAGAAATAATGTATACACTTAAATTTAAATCTAAATTTAAATTCTCCTTGGAATTACTGTGTCTGTCACTCAAGATATACCTGAAACTGGCTCACGTCCAGATATCACACAAGACCAAGTCCTAAAAGTGCTATCAAAAGCTAAAAATACTGCATTGATGGGCCTGACAATATCCCTGTATGCATTTTAAATAGTATGAAGCACAATTTAGCCACACCCCTAACAGCATTGTTCAATCTCAGCTTCCATACATATTTTGTACCAAAGCCAATGGAGAACAAATACAGTCATCCCTCTGCATAATGGAGGACTTTCCACTGACCCAGGCAATTACAGACTCATAAGTCTGACAAGCCTCATATGCAAATCCATGGAAAGACTTGCCATGGAATTAATCACTCAAGACATAGGAAGCCTCCAAACACTAGACCTGTCTCAGTTGAGATTCATCAAGGACATATCATGCTTACTCAAACTGATGGATTTTTTTGAAAAAGTCACCAAGCAATGGATGAAGGCAAAATGGTGCGCACTGCATACCTCAACTTGGCCAAAGCTTTTGACACAATTCCCCACTCATGCATAGTAGAAAAGTTAAATAAACTGGGAATAAACTCCTTTGTCACTCACATGATTGCCAACTGGCTCACAGACAGGATGTAGATACTCAAAATAGGGAAGTTACCTCCACAAAGTGACCAGTCACCATTGGAGTCCCCCAGGGTTATGTCCTGTTTGGGATCTGTTTTTCTGAAGTACAGGCCAATACCAAAGGGGTATGGCTGACTATATTTGTAGATGACTGCAAGCTAAGAGCAGTCATTGAATCCCCAAATGACTTAGCCAACCTGTAGGAAGGTTTTTCTCAAATAAATAGCTGTGTCAATATCATGGTCTGAAACTAAATGCCAAAAAATCATTATTGTATCCTTTGGGAAGTCATCTACCCCAGGGAACTACTACATTAACAATATACCCTTAAGAGTGGATCCAGTTGTTTTGGGTTTTGAAACTTATGCAAACAGTGACCTAACTTTTGATCAATTTTTGTTTATTGTTGTAAGAAATTATTTCTATATTGCACAGCATATATGGGATTGTGTCTAGATCTGGGGATATCATTATTCCCCTTTACTCAGTCCTTAATAGGCCAGTCACTGAGTGTAATTCCTCTTTGGCATCTGTCTGTCCAGACATATGCAACAAATGGAACCCCCACAGAGATGCAGTACTAAAAGGATACAAGGCCGAAAGAACATGTCAATATACTTGTTATCCTACAGATTGCTAAGAGGTGACCTGTATCTGGTATACAAGGCATCCTTTGACCCATTACTATTAAAGGGTGATATCCTCCCAAGGATTTAATGGTCAGCCAGCTTCCAAAGCTTTGGGGCATCTTCCATGCACCCAAACTGTCAAGCAACTCAAGCTGAGCTGACTAAAGACATGCTTGGGTGCAAAGCCCTTCAGAGCTTTCCTGATATCAGAAAGAGGGAGAATGAACCCTGAAAGGACTACAAAACATAAATGTCCATGACCCGGTATAAAAACCCACCCAAAAAACAAGGGGAATGGAGGGAGGGAGTAGCTACTGGAGCAGTTATAATCTGAACATCTACCGTTATGGTAAGTTCAACGTACACATCTGTACTATGTTTATTATATTGGTCACTGCTGCAGTCACCTTAGCTATATGGGAAGATTGCCATAGATAACTACATTTGGGAGGTGGAAGGAGAAGAGTCCAAAAACCCCTTGGAGAATGGCCCAGGCCACACCCTGACTAGCTTTCTCTCTGTTTGTCAGATCTCTAGACTATCACCAACCTTTAACTCTTCCACTCTCTTATCTTAGCCTATAAATAATGTAAATAAATCCTATCTACATTTATAACTATATACTGCTTTTCATCACTCCAATGTAAGTGAAATTTGTACATTGCTGTATATATGTGTATATAAATATATATATATATATATATATATATATATATATATATATATATATACATACATATATATATATATATATATATATATATATATATATACATATACATATACATATATATATATATATACACACACACACACACACACACACACACACACACACACACACACACACACACACACACACACACACATATATATATATATATATATATATATATATATAAATGCAGCCTATTTATTATTGTGAAAAAGTTGTACAGAAATCAAATTCTGTTTACTCTGTCTTGATTGTGTTACATATTGCATGATTCTAAACACCCATATCTACTGCTAAGAAACTGAAATCCTTTTTTTTTTCCACTGTAATTTTTTTGTAATTTTGTGACATTAATGGAGCTTTTCTCCCCAGGCCTCCTCTGAAAATGGGCTTTAGTGCCAAGTTGCACCATCCCAGTAAAAAAAAGGCAATAAATAATGGTCTTATCAAGGCTTTATCTGGATCTAGAGAAGGAATCAGGCTTATCCTGGTATGTAAAAGTATGTACAAAGACCAATTAGCAGCTTCGATAATATTTCTAGAATCCAATCATTTCCAAAAAGCCATAGATAAAGCCAAGACCCTGGTAGAGAGGGCCTTTACCCTACCTGGAACTGACCTGCTATGGTGAGTATCACAAAAGGTAATAGCCTTAGACAACCATTTGGTTCTAGTCTGTTTTGACACAGGCTGTCCCTTTTTCTTACCTTCACCAGAAATAAACAATTGATATGAAGATCTGAGAGATATAGTTCTGTCAAGATAGTACCTGAGTTGTCTGTGGACATTCAAGGTATGGAGTATCCTTTCTCCCTCATTTTTCAAGTCAGTAAAGAAAACTCAGAGATGGATGGTTTGTCTTAAAGTAAACTTGGATACCACTTTAGGCATAAAAGAAGGATTAGTTCTCAAAGAAACTCTGTCCGTATGGAAACTGAGGTAGGGTTGTCTCGACATAAGAGCTTGCAACTCAGATATATTTCTTGCAGAGGTCAGAACAATCAGCAAAACTGTTTTCCATGTGAAGAACCTCAAGCCACACAAATTAACGGGTTCAAATGGAGCATATGTTAGCTTGTCTAACACAAAATTAAGATCCCAAGGAGAGAACACGGGCTTACTTGGCAACCTCTTATGCAAAACCCCTTTCAAGAATATTTTGACATGAGACTGCATAAAAGTGGTGGAACTATGGGCAGACATGCTGAAAAAGGTTCATAGGTTCATAGGTGTGTTCTACACTAATGATCATAAAGGCCTTTTAAGCCTTGCTATGCATCCCAAATCTCTGACAAGCTCTGCTATCCTTGATAAGTGTATTTAGGGGCTTGGAATATCTAACATTTAGAAGCAGGGGATGGGGAGATGAACTATTTAATGTCCATTAGAAACATAGGTGACAAATAAATGAACCTTGATAGAGGAATAAAAAATGGCCACAGGATAGTAACTTACACATATATTGTAAAACCAGAGAACAAATAGCTCTGAATTTCTTATTTATCTTATTTATTAAATTTTAGAATTTCTTCCCTTCCTTTCCCGTATTTCTCTATGATTTTGTGGTAAGCCTTTACCTGTTATTAAGCTGAAAAGTATTATAGCCTATTTAATTCATATGAATTTATGTTAATAAATATCTAGTTAATAGTAATTTATGTTAATAGTCTTGATTACTGTGCTCATATGTTTTGCCAGACTTCTAACACTTTGGATCTTATTTATTTTCTGTAATTTGTTTCTTTCATCGATCTTAGTAAGTCTATCCATCTCTATTAAATCAAGCAAATCTTCCCTTAGATCATTTTCTTCCAAACTGAGAGCACATTCTTTGTTTTCTGTTTCCTGTGGGCATTCTACAAAAAGTTTCAGAACATCTTCCTGTGACATATCCTCTTCAGCTTCATCCTGCATCATCTGTTACTCCTTCATATGGGAACTCATTGGCCCATCACTCCAAAACATTGTCTGAGTAAAATTTGCCAGTGTTTCCTGCTTTTGTGCAGTTCCAACTAATCTTTTGTACTGATTTCCTACTGAAGACTCCAGAGCATCATCATTCGGCAAGTCATCAGATGCCTCCTATTCCATCTGTTTCTCCTTAGTTTGGAGACTCACTGTTCCATCATGCAGTGACATTGCCTGTTTTGGATTATCTACACCAAATCCTTAATTTTGCAGATATTCCATTACTTTAGTTTCAGTTGTTAAACTTATGCATTACTATTCCTCTGTTCTGTGCTCCCCTTTAGTTTTCCTTTTTTTGTATTGTGAAATTGTCCCTATCTGGGTGCCTTTGCCTGTATTTATATTTAGATATTTTTGGAGCTGCTTTTTTGTATTGCTTCAACATCATCATCATCATCATCATCATCATCTTCTTTCAGCTGTTCCCATTAGGGGTCGCCATAGCGGATCATCTGTTTCCATTTCTTCCTGTCCTCTGCATCTTGCTCTGTCACACCAACCATCTGCACTCCTCTCTCACCACATCCATAAACCTCATCTTAAGCCTTCCTCTTTTCCTGTTACCTGTTAGCTTCATACTTAGCATCTTTTTCCCAATATACTCAGCATCCCTCCTCAGCACATGTCCAAATCAATGTAATCTTGCCTCTCTGGCTTTGTCTCCAAACCTTCCAACCTGGGCGGACACTCTAATATACTTATTCCTAATCCTGTCCACCCCTGTCACACCCAGTGCAAATCTTAACATCTTTAACTCTGCCACATTCAGCTCTAACTCCTGCCTTTTTGTCAGTGCCACCGTCTCCAACCCATATAACATAGCTGGTTTCACTACCCTCTTTTAGACCTTCCCTTTCACTCTTACTCGTACTCGTCTGTCACAAATCACTCCTGACACTCTTCTCCACCCACTCCATCCTGCCTGTACTCTCTTCTTCACCTCTCTTCCACACTCACCATTACTCTGAACTACTGATCCCAAGTATTTCAACTCATCCACCTTCACCACCTCTACTCCTTGCATCCTCACCATTCCTCTATCCTCCCTCTCATTCACACACATATATTCTGTCTTAGTCCTGCTGACCTTCATTCCTCTTCTCTCTAGAGCATATCTCCATGTCTCCAGGGTCTCCTCCACTTGTTCCCTACTCTCACTACAGATCACAATGTCATCTGCAAAAATTGTTTGGCTTTTTCCTTTCCATAATTGCACCATACCAGATTTCTGTTTCTTTCCCATGTCCATGTTTCTTTTATATATCTTTCAAAAATCTCTGGGTTATGGTCTTTTTCCAGGTGGTCCAAAGTTTCTTTGTCTATGTAATGTTTTTCATGGATCTGTTGTTTTAATAAATGCAGATTTGTATTTGAAGCTTTTGATAGTTTTTCTTTTTGTAGGTATTTTACTTTCCTCTAATTTCTCTCTTAATAGGTTCTTAGTTTCATCGATATATACTAAGCTAATGATCACCCGGGTCTTTATAATCCCAGCTGAGAAACTCAACCCAGTTGAGTCCCTGTGTATCATGGGTGTTTATTAGGAGAGGGCATGTTAGGAAATTTCTAGAGTTTATGCGGAGGATATGTTAATTTGGGTATTACTATCTGCTTCTGCCTGTCAGAGACATGGGGTTCAGACCCGGGAAATGGGATGAATTTCCAACTTCCCATCCATTAATCAAGGTTAAGATGGGTTACAAGCAATTCACCCAAGGTCTGGCCACCATAATTTCTGATAGACAAAGGTAGACGGTAATGCCCAAACTAACATGCCCCACAAATAACCTCTAGAAACTTCCTAACTAACATACTCCCTCTTAATAAATGCCTAGTACAGCTTTCTGAATATCTTCTCTCTGGAAATTCTTGGCTTCTTGCATAATAGTAACAACACATAATTTCTTCCGTATCCACAATAGTTCAGTTTGACATCTTTATGTCCTCAATGGTCCACTGCTACTTCCTTCTACAACAGAGGGGCCATCCTACCTATGTTTCTAATGGATCATTAGCTTAGTATATACCTACCTGGAGCCTTGCCTATCCAAGTTGTAGAAATGTTTTTGTGACTTGAGGTTTCTACATTGCCATGTTTTTCAGTCCTGGCATCAGTGCACCCACTGGGAGTAGGCACTTTGTATCCCTGGACTTATGCATTCAGCTGTATTTTTTATTTTTTAACCTATGTTTCTCTGTCATATATGTTATATAAGATACAGTCTATATATCAATGTTGTCTTGGTGAGATTTTGTGAAAACAGTGTCCACCATGTGGAGGTACTTTCTTTTTCTTGCTAATTTCATCATGTCTCCATTTGGACCCCTTATTTTACTATTGTGAATGTATTTATAATGCTGCAGACATTAGTATAACACAGCTTTACTTAGCCAGGCTGAGATTTTGCATCTGTACGTAATTATGGGGATTGTTTTAACTATTGTTATAGCAGGATGGAAGGCACACATGGTCTTTTTTCTGTGTGAGTGTGGCCATTTTTCATGAGCAATAATGATAGAAAAAAAGGGATTAAGACAAAGAAATGACAACTTCAGCCATGAACAAAATCACATCCTCATGGCAGCCCTAAGAACATATGAGAAACATCTGTTTGGTAAAGGGGGCCCAAACAAGTTGATAGGACAAACCCTGGAATTAAGTTGTCCTGGACATTAATGCAGTGGGTGGCAAAAGCTGCACTTCAACATAAGTGCAAGAAGAGGGCAAATTATATAGTAGGATGTGCTAGAGCCAAGGCGAGGCAGAATACTATTGCCTGTACCAGTACGGGGGGGGGGGGCAGACCTCTAGCAATTATCCCATTAACACCAGATGAAGAATACTTCCTCTCCATCTATGGGGACGACCATGACACAGAAGATGATGGCAGTGAAATAATCAGAGGTGGTGTGGACGCTGGCTATTACCAAAGACTGCAGTATAAACACTTGTCTGCTCAGGAAGGTTGGCTTAAATATAGTAACATATATTTATACAGAGACTTAAATGTTGACAAAAAATGATGACATTAATCAAATGGCAATTGCTATTAATAGGTGAATCTTCCACATTTGCACAGAATGACAGTGAAGGCAGTGTGCATGATAAGTGTCTCCACACACCTCCTTAATTAACATACATGCTCTTTCTGTATTAATAATGTTTTGAAATCATTTTTGCAGGTCAGCAGCAGAAACAAGCAGTTCTTCAGAACAGTCCCCGTGTTTAATGGCAGGATCTTGCATGCTACAACATGTTAGTAACTCAACAGGAAGTGATAGTACATTCCAAAGTCAAGCACATGCTGACATTGTGCTTATGCTTGTGCAGGAAGGAAACCCATGCACCTCTACATCAGTATTTCAAAACCCAGATGAATACTTTTAGGATGATGGCAGACATTCTGAAGTAACTGTGTCAACAGTGACAGCTTTACAAAGAAGAGTCTGGTGCAGAAAGTTATTACAGCTACCCCATGACATTGTTAGAGCTCAGAGCACTGCCAAAGACAGTCAGCTGGAAATAGTCAGAGTCATCCAGGGTAAGAATGAGGATTTTCAGTACGACTTATAAATGACACAGAGTAGGGATGATGCCACAATCACACTGATGCCTAGTACAGTGGTATACCTAGCAGTGATGGCTGCCTCCACTCTTACACTAGTTAGGACTTACTATATGCAAGCAGGAGACAGTCTTGCAAGGGGAAGAGGATGGGGTACTTTCCAGACACATGGGGGTAGATCACATGAGACTATAAGTGCTTCTTAGTCAGGGGAAACAAGCACAACAGATTTCATGCAGGTCATAACAGCATTCATCTAAACCTAGCAGAGCCTCTCATTCCAGGTCCCAATCACATCCTGCAGCACTGTCAGATCAGTGTCTGCAAAATCACTTGCATCAATTTATGTTTTTGGTGGACCAACTCACCATCTAGCTCTCATGACAGCCCCTCTTCAAAATCAATTCCACTGTCACATAGGTTATCTTTAGGAAATGTGTATGACACATTTGACCTTGACCTACTGTGATTCGAGTATGTCATTTCTGTTACTTACAATTTGATCTTCACAAATGTAGGTCAATGTTTATCTACAAAGGTAATAAGTTATTAGGGCAAAAAGGGGGAAGGGTGCTTTGGACATTTTTCAACTGTATGCATTTCATTCCTGTAATGGTGCTGCTTAGAACCTCAGGGAACTATGGAGAGGACTGTGTATGACATAACATAAGATTTCAGTAATTAAAACCAATGCTGTTGCATTAACATTCCTACAGTTAGCAGGTATCTATAACTTAAAAACAGTAATACTAAAGATTCCATGGAAACACAGTAATGAGAAAATTGCAGACTAAAATGAATATCTTGCCATGTAAAGAAACACTGCTGCCACTTCACCCTCACCACTGCAAAATTATGTTTTTTTTTTCTCTCTGAAGTCCCAAATTATTGTGTCTGACAACATAAAATAATCTGATGTGCAGTACTTCAACAGACAACATGCTTTAAACTGAAAAAAACACTGCATAATGCAAAAAACAATATAATGTGTTTGCATTCAAATGCAAGATATGAACTTATGTTAAATACTGAATTGACAGGTTTACTACTTATAACACTTGAGAGATTCAGTATATGCACACTTAGGTAAATATCCTTGTGACACCCATGCCCTGGCCCAGCAATCAAGGAGCCTCAATCCTCACCAGTAACACCAGAGAGCAAAGGATAACAAATACACACAGTAAAGTGCAATTTCCCTTAACAGCACACAGAGATCACAGTCAGTCCAGGGCTGGTCACTCCCTTGCTCCCCAGGTCCCCAATAAGACTCCCCACTGGCACAGCTATAGGGTCCAGATCTCAGCCTAGTGGGCAAGCTAAAATCTCCAGCACCCTCTCTGTCCAACCATGTTTCATGTACCTGCCCAAGTGGCTGACACACATACACTTTGAGATAAGAGTTTTCACAACCACACAGACACTTCTGGGGAAGGCTGGCACAGGTTCTCCAGCTGTGCCCCTTCTTACCCAGACTATACGGTAGTACCAACTACCACCACCCACTAATAATTATCAGCTACTCAAAGGTCCTTAAAAGGGTGTCCAATTATTACTGTGCAATATTATTATCCAAATGGTAGATGTGACTAAACAGTCTCAAGGCTTATTAGAGTGACCTGGTAAAGGATCCTTCCTTATATACATGCAATGTACTCTTAGAGCGTAACATATCTCTACACAAACCAGCCACAGTTAAAAGGTTTTAAAATATTTAATAATAAATAATTAAAACCACAAGACAATACTTTCTACTACACAGTCAGTGCTAGTCAAAAGAGTTCAGAGATCACACAGCAATACTTAAAATAAATCAGTAGTACAGTTCTGACATCACAGAAAAACACTTAGTCTAAACTTTCTAATTTCTAGTCATTGCTACAAGAAAACACACTTCTAAAATAACTTACTTACATAGAGCAACAGGCAGTGCTGTGAGTTGGATAGTCAGACAAAAATGCTTAATAATCTCTGGTTCTCACTGTTTAAATTGAAACTGCAGTTCTGATAAAACGTTACATCATCTTTTACACTTTCCTGGTGTTCCCAGGCTGACAGAAACTGCATTTACATTTTTTTACACTTAGAGCAATAAAAGACATTCCATATGTAAATTCTGGTCATTAACTTTAGCCTTAAAACATTAGGCAGGATGCTTACTCAAGACTCATCGACTACAAATTCTAACTTCAAAGGAACAGACATAAATTAATTTTAATTTCAAAGGACCAACAAGAAATGCTTGACTTAGCTTTCTTTACAGAAGATGGCAATGTTGCCACATTGTTTTAAGTTCAACACTTCACAGTATATGCTTTCATTCAAACAAACAAGCTTGTAGTTCAGCATTCATATTTACAAATGATGGAATTATCTGCATAATTCTATCTAGCTAGGCTGGCAGCCTTAACCCTTCTCTACCAGTCTTCAGATTTCTCCCCACCTGGAGAACTCAAGCTAGTTTTTCAAGTGACCCTTGAGAAACACCGCTTGAGAGGGTTAAGTCTATCTGAGTGTACCTCACCCTATTCCCTGTCTTAAGAGCCCATCTGCATTGGCATTGCTAACCCCACTGTGGTGCTGCACTGACATATCATATGCTTGCAACCCTAGGCTCCATCTTAGCAACTTGGCATTTTGCTGGCTGGCTCTGTTTAACCATGTTAAGGGGTTGTGATCTGTCATAACAGTGAATTTCCTTCCATACAGATAAGGCTGAAGTTTCTGCAGTGCCCACACTATGGCTAGACATTCCTTTTCTACAGCTACATAGCATTCCTCCCTGGGTTGGAGCCTATGATTGAAATAAACCACTGGGTGCTCTTCTCCTTCTGAAGAAATATGGCTAAGTACAGCCCCCACCCCATGCTTCAAAGCACCCACCTACACAACAAATTATTTGCTTTAATCTGGACTGGCTAACACAGGGGGTCCACTCAAAGCTACTTTAAGCTTCTGGAATGCCTGCTCAAATGCTGGGGTCCACACTACCTTATCTGGACTGTTCTTCCTTGTCAGGTCTGTGAGGGGAGCAGCTATGGTACTATAACTGGGGGACAAACTTTCTGTAGTACTCTGCTGTCCCTAAAAATGCCCTCACCTGCTTTTTGTTAACAGGTGCAGGCCATGCCTGAATGGCTTCCACTTTGGCAGGTTCTGGCCTTATCTTACCACTCCCCACTCTATGTCCTAGGTAGGAGACCTCCACCATAACTACTTGACATTTGCTTGGCTTAATGGCCAAGCCTGCCCTTTGTAGTCTTCCCAGCAACTCCCTGGCATGCTGAAGGTGCTCTGGCCAGGAATGGCAGTAGATGGCAATATCATTTAGGTAAGCAAGGGCAAACCCTCCCGCTCCTGATAGGATATGATCTACCAGCCTCTGGAAAGTTGCTGGGGCATTCTTCATCCCAAAGGGCATCTTTGTGAACTCATACAAGCCAAAAAGAGTCACAAAGGCTGACTTCTCTCTAGTGCGGGGAGGCAAGGGCACCTGCCAGTAACTCTTGGTAAGATCAGTGGTTGTAAGATACTTAGCCCCACCCAGCTGCTCTAGGGCCTCATCTGTCTTAGGCATGGGGTAAGCATCCGACTCTGTGTGACTATTTAATTTTCTGTAGTCCACACAGAACCTGGTGCTGCCATCCTTTTTTGGCACCAGCACCACTGGGGAGGCCCAGGGACTGTTGGACTCTTGAATCACCCCTAGTTCCAACATCTCCTGTACCTCCTTCCTCAGAGTTTGTCTGACTTTCTCAGGCACCCTACAAGGGGCCTGCCTAATAGGCCTTTAGGGTCCTGTATCCACCTGGTGCTGCACTAGGTGGGTGCACCCTGGTTTCACAGTGAACATGTCCCCAAATTCCCACAACACTGCTCAGATTTCTCAAACCTGGGTCGGAGATAGCTGCTGGGACATTGCTACCCCTTCCACTGAGGTGTCAGCCCGAGCATCACTGAGGAGATCAGTCCCCAGATCTCCCTCAGACTCCTCCTGCAATCCACTACAAATGCTCAGCACAAGGGCCTCCCTATCATGGTAAGGTTTCATCATGTTAACATGGTACAATTTGTGCCTCTGCCATCTGCTAACAGTTCCGCCATGTAGTTAACATCACTTACATTTCTTAACACCTTGTAGGGTCCCTCCCAAGCTGCTTGCAGCTTGTTGTGTCTGACCAGAATGAGAACCATTACCTGCTGCCCCACAGCATACTCTCTAGCTCAAGCATTCCTGTCACTCCACACCTTTTTCTTTTGTTGGGCTTCTGCCAGGTTCTCCTAGGCCAAACCCATGAGTTTCCTAAGCCTTGTCCTGAGGTTTAGGACATATGCCACAACAGACTCCTTGTGAGACTCGCACTCACCTTCCCACTCATCTCAAATTAAATCTAGAGGTCCGCTCACCCTGTGCCCATACAGCAACTCAAAGGGTGAGAAACCTGTGGATTCCTGGGGAACCTCTCTGTAAGCAAACAACAGATGGGGCAAATATTTGTCCCACTCCCTCTTAAACTGATCTGCAAATGCCTGTAGCATGGACTTGATTATAGAATTTAATCTCTCAACAAGACCATTAGTCTGGGGATGGTAGGGGGTGGTCTTCATGTGCTTCACCCCACAGGACTTCCACAGACAAGCCAGCAGGTCTGAAATGAAATTGGCATCTCTGTCAGTCAGTATTTCTTTTGGGAAACCTACCCTGCTGAAAATCTCTAACAAAGCATTTTCCACCTTCTCTGCCTCAATGGAGGACAAAGCCACTGCCTCAGGGTATTGTGTAGCATAATCCACTACCACTAGGATATACTTTTTCCATGTGGAACTTGGGGTACTCAGAGGATCCACAATATCCATAGCTACCCTCTGAAATGGCTCCTCAATCACAGGCAAAGGCATCAAAGGAGCTCTTACCTTGTCTCCTGCCTTGCCTACCTTTTGGCACTGCTCACAGGTCCTGCAGTACCCTGTTACATCTCTGGAAATTCCAGACCAATAGAAGTTCTGCATAATATGCCTCTTTGTATGTTTTATGCCCATATGGCCTGCAAAGGGAATATTATGGCCTATGGCTAGAAGCGCCAGATGGTAGGCTCTAGGCACTACCAACTACTGTACTCTCTCACCTTCTATCCCTCCCTCAGGGGTCCATTCTCTGTATAGTAACCCTTTGTCCCAGTATGCAGATTCCCCCTTTCCTTGAGAATCAGGTGCCTCCCTAACTACCTGCCTCAGGCCTTGCAATGTAAGGTCTGAGAGCTGAGCCTGTCTCAACTCTCTCCTTGTAATCCTTCCTAGCTCCTCTTCCACAGGAAGTCTGGCATCCTCTGACAGTGTATCTCACTGTCAGCCTGGTTGCTACTATTCACCTCTACCTTTGCAGTCACTTTGTCCAAGGGAACATCAGTACCCACAAGCAGCTGTGTCTCACATTCAGTCTCACTGCTAAAGAGTAGCTCCCTCCCTAAAGTAACCACCTCAGCAGTCCTGGCTGCAAGTATGCAGTCTGTCTGGGTCTCCCCCAAGCTACCAGACCCACATGTTGTCTCCTAGCCTGACCACTTTTAACTGCATAAGCACACGGTACTGCCTCATCCAAATCCTTCCCTCTCAGGACATCTGCAGGATGGTAGTTTAGTACCCCTATTGTCTAAAGACAACCTACTATTGGCATTTTGTCTTTCCCACTTACTGGGTCCCTCAGCTTTGGTTCCCCACCTTGCCTCCATGGACACCTGTATGCCACATGGCCCCATTGGTTGCATTCAAAACATTTAACCCTAGCTCCTGGATGTGTACCTGGACTAGTGGCTTCCCCTGCTACTGGCAGATTCTGTTGGGGCAGTCTGTGCTGCCCACCATAGGTTCCTTTAGACCCATGAGCAGTACTGGGGGTCCCCTTCCTGTGCAGGGATGCCCTGCTTGCCAGGTATAGGTCTCCCTTTTTCCCCAACTCATCTGAAGTAACACATTGTCTATCAGCTAAACAGATCCTCATGTCCTCAGGCAAAGTGCTAAGGGCTTGTTCCCTCACCAAAAGGTCTGCCAGCCCTTCAAAAGAGGTGACCTGACATCCACTCACCCACCTATGGAAATAAGTGCTAAATTCAGCAACATATTCACACACACTTTCATCTGCCTTGCATCTATGCTCACGAAACTTTTTCCTATACATTTTTTAGCTTAAACAGTTCTAAAAGACATTTCTTAACAGCAGTATAATCAACACATGCAACATCAGACATTTTAGCTAATGCAGTTACAGCTTTACCATGGAGTAAGGGGGTTAGGAACCATGCCCAGAGCCCTTGGTTAACTTCATACTCTTTGCATACCCTCTCAAATATATGAATGAAACTATCAAAATTATCCCCCTCTTTAAACTGCAGAAGAAATGTACTGACCTTTTGTGCTTCTGGGGTCCAGTTACTCCCTTCCCTATTACCTCCATGACTCTGGTGAAGAGTCATCGTCTCCTTCTCATGCTGACTCTGCCTCTCTTGTTCCTCAGCTGGCAGACATAACAGTTTCTCATTCTCCTCAGCCTGCAAACATCACAATCTCTCATTTGCTTCTAATTCCATATGCCTGGCCTCCACCTCAAGTCCCTTTAGCTCCAGCTGGATTTTTAAGTCCACTGCAGAAAGGTTGAGCTATTCATTCTCCCAGGGAATTATATCTCCACTGCCAGTATGATTGTCCTCCTGGTTGCTGTTTTCTGGTGCAGCTGTAACCAAGGCTGCAGTCAGGTCTGCCTTAGTCAGGTTTCCATGCACCAGTCCCCTAGACTGGCACATCTCCGCCAGCTGGCTCCTTGTCAGCTTTCTATACTCCTCTGCTGACATGCTGCCTGCTCACCCTGACTAACTAAGCTAACAAAAGAAATAAAACAATTGTGATATGAACTCTGAGTATTCACTGGGTGGCTGTTTTAGAGTACAAAACACCTTCAAAGCTCACTGTACACAAGCTACAGGATTCACTCTACCCACACCACTACACGCCAATTAGTATTTGCCACTTAATTAATATGTGATGTGGATATCCCACTGCTGCCAAACAAAATGTGAGGATATCCCAACCACTGCCACCAGTTAATATGTGAGGATATCCCAACCACTGACACCAATTAATATGTTACGTGCCCTCGCCCAGCAATCAAGGAGCCTCAATCCTCACCACTAACACCAGAGAGGGCATCTCATATATGAGAGGACAGGATAAAAAATAAACACAGTAAAGTGCAATTTCCCTTAAGAGCACACAGGGATCACAGTCTGTCTGGGGCTGGTCGCTCCCTTGCTCCCTAGGTCGCCAATAAGACTCCCTACTGGCACAGCTATAGGGTGCAGATCTCAGCCTAGTGGGCAAGCTGAAATCTTCAGCACCCTCTCTGTCCAACCAGTGCTTCGTGTCCTTGCCCAAGTAGCTGACACACACACACACTTTGAGATAAGAGTTTACACAACCACACATACACTTCTGGGGAAGGCTGGCACAGGTTCTCCAACTGTGCCCCTTTTTACCCAGACTATATGGTAGTACTAGCTGCCACCATCCACTAATAATTATCATCTACTCAAAGGCCCTTAAAATGGTATCCAATTATTACTGTGCAATATTATTATCCAATTGGTAGATGTGACTAAACAGTCTCAAGGCTTATTAGAGTGACCTAGTACAGGATCCTTATATACATACAATGTACTCTTAGAGCTTAACTTATCTCTACACAAACCAGCCACAGTTAAAATGTTATAAAATATTTAATAATAAATAATTAAAACCACAAGACAATACTTTCTACTACACAGTCAGTGCTAGTCAAAAGAGTTCAGAGATCACACAGCAATACTTAAAATAAATCAGTAGTACAGTTCTGACATCACAGAAAAACACTTAGTCTAAACTTTCTAATTTCTAGCCATTGCTACAAGAAAACACACTTCTAAAAGAACTTACTTACATAGAGCAACAGGCAGTGCTGTGAGTTGGATAGTCAGATAAAAATGCTTAATAATCTCTGGTTCTCACTGTTTAAATTGAAACTGCAGTTTTGATAAAACATTACATCATCTTTTACACTTTCCTGGTGTTCCCAGGCTGACAGAAAATGCATTTACATTTTTTACACTTAGAGCAATAAAGGACATTCCACATGTAAATTCTGGTCGTTAACTTTAGCCTTAACACAATAGGCAGGATGCTTACTCCAGACTCATCAACTCCAAATTCTAACTTCAAAGGAACAGACATAAAGTAATATTAATTTCAAAGGACCAACAAGAAACGCTTTACAGCAGAGGGCAATGTTGCCACATTGTTTTGAGTTCAACACTTCACAGCATATGCTTTCATTCAAACAAACAAGCTTGTAGTTCAACATTCATATTTACAAATGATAGAATTATCTGCACAATTCTATCTGGCTAGGCTGGCAGCCTTCACCCTTCTCTACCAGTTTTCAAACACCTCACTAGATTTTATTGTGCAAAACAGTTAAAAATATGATTATTTTTTATATGATGCCTTATATCATGACTGAACAGGAGTCAGTGAACACTCAGGCATGATTTTTATGAACAATAATATGAATAACTGTTCTGAAATAAAAAAAAAATAATATAATAATTATTTAAGAATGAAAATGCATGTCAGATGAACAGTGACAACAGACCGCATATAGCACTGCATATACTCTATGTGTTTTTACATTGAAAAGACAGTAAACTGAATGCCATGGTCCATAGTTAGACTATATTATACTTCTTTACGTGCACAGGTACATGAGCCTGCCACATGGGTTCCCCTACTAGTACTACTGCTACCAGCTTGTCATCATTAATCATACTGGAACTGGAACTGGAAACTGCAATGACAGCATGGGTCACGTCACCATCAGACTGGTGCATGAATATGTTGTGCAAAATGCAATATGCAGTTAAACATGGGCATACTGAAGAGCACTTCCAGACTCATCCAGGCACCTAAAACAATTCTTCCGGAGGCCAAAGACCTCTCAATGACAATACAGGTCTGGGACAGGAATGTGTTGTATGTGTATTCTGCTGCATTTGGATTTCTATGGGTGTCATGAGCCATGGCTCCAGTGTATATTTAGCATCACCAGAAAGACAAAAAAAAAAAAAAGAAAGAGAGTGAGAGAAAGGTGGCAGTGGTGGTGGTGGGGTAGACAAAACAATGGAAATTTGGTTTAGTATTCAGCAGTGCATTTTTACCATGAATAACTACTTAACTTTAATACAAAAAAAAGAAAAAAATATTTTTCCACTTCCCAACAAGATGAACACTGAACACCCTACCATGCAGGAAGAGATGGTAGAGTGAGCTAGTGTGCCAGATATGGGAATCATGTGCACTGCCAGGATTCTGGCCAGAAGCATGGGAGATGCAGCCCCATGCATCTCATGCTATCTAGCAGTTGATGGAGTGCTAGCCTTTTTTATTGTGGTACCATTCACTCTGTAGACCAGAAGGGGCCCTAATTGCAGCACAAGTGCAACCTGTTACACCGAGTACCTAACAGAAATGTGCCACCTCATAAAAGGCATGTTTAGTCATGTCCCAGACCTAAAATTACACCAGGAAATAGATGCATTGATTGAGATTTGCCAAGGGTACATCTAGGAACTCATGCAGTATCCCCAAGGCAGGAACCTGTGAGATACCCAACATGTCCCAAATCCATTCCTGAAAGATTCCTGTAGAAAGTATAATGCAGACAATACATGGGATATACATGCATTACTCCAGTACCCCTATGTGGAGTCTTACATACTCACTAAAACCCTTACAATATCCATAATATCACTGTCCACTCCAAACCTACCAAGTATCTCCTGATTATTAGAAGTATACTGAGTTATCCTCTGCCTATATCTTTGCCTTCTTGGCCCCAGTGATTGCCATTGGGTGCAAGCAAGCAACTCAAACCTGGAAATAGCTAGGACAGCAGCAAGTGACAGCATTTTCATGGATTGCAAAATAGAGAGGATTGGTGAGACTCATTTTTACACAATGTATCTGCAGATGGCACAGAAAAGCGGGAAAATTCCACTATGAGTTGCAAATAGGCAACAGAATGCTTTATTAACGTATGCTAGGTTACATGAGTCTTCATTTATATCTCATTATGTGTTATTTACTTATGCTCATTCACAGCACTTTATTATAAGCAGCTTTGTGGCGTAGCTGTGCTTATTTGCAGACAGAGTAGATAGCCTTAAAACATCCATGTAATGACATTATTAAATACCAACATAACTTATATTTTGGATGTCAAATACTTTCTCAAATAACTATTACATATCCCACTCCAACTTTAAAATGTTAGGAGGGAAAATTAATTTACAACAAAAATATAAAAATGTATATACTGCTAATAAAACAATTTAACCTATAGCCCATTTTCTAAGAATAATATTGCCCAACCGGGTAAGCATTACAGGGAAATACTGGACATCTCAGGGGTTGTAAGGCACTCTGCCTGCAATGTCAGGCCTGACAACACCCTGGAATGTCCATTATTCTCCTGTTCTGCTAACTCTGTCAGGCATTAGTGTTTTCTTAGTGTAAATATTTATAGCCTATTTATACTGATGGGTTATGCCTACATAGAATATTATAAGCATCACTGAAAACTATGTAACATTGGTGAATGTGCTGATGTCTGCTGCTTGACCTGCTGTAATGTTTACAACTAGCACATAATTTCACATAGTAAGGAGAAGTTGTATGTGGTCTGTGACAAAAGGAGATATTGCCAACACAGATAGCTGGAATTTTGTAAATAATTATATGTCATTGGTGAATATTGAAATGATTTATACTAGATG